>NC_079213.1:114628729-114651229 GCF_029633865.1 Lampris incognitus | reverse complement strand
TTAAAGAGGCTGTGCACATTGTAGATATATATGTAAGTGAGACATCTTGACCAGAAGAGGCTGTTTACAGAAGGTCATATTACATAATAAGTGTCCATTATTGCACCATACTAAGTGTTCATGAGAGAGATGGCCTGTGGGGGAAAAAAACTGTTTATATGTTTGGTGGTTTTGGTGCACATTACTCTGTAGCACTTGCCAGAGGGTAAGAGTTCAAACAGACTGTGGCCTGGGTTTGGGGGGTCTTGCTGATACTGCCCACCTGTTTCTGGGCTCTACAGGTGTACAGGTCCTGCAGGGTGGGTAGGAGGGCACCAATGATTTTTTGTCTGCTGTTCGCTGCAGTCTGTTCCTATCCTGTCTTGTTGCTGCTCTGAACCAGACCATGATGGATGTGCACAGGACAGATTCTATGACTACGGTGTAGAACTAGCTCAACAGCTCCTGTAGCAGACCAAATTTCCTCAATTACCGCAGAAAGAACATCCCCTGCTGGGCCCTTTTGAGGATGGAGTTGATGTTGGTCGCCCACTTCAGGTCTTTGGAAATGGTAGTTACCAGAAACTTGAAGGTTCAAGGGCTTTTGGATATTGTGAGGGGGAGTAGTACTGAAGGGTGTCTCCTAACGTCCACTGTCATCTCCACAGTCTTGACATGTTCATCTCTAAGTTGTTCTGACTACACCAGAGCACCAGCCACTCAACCTCCCGCCAATATGCAGACTCGTCACTATCCTGGATGAGTCCGATGACTGTAGTGTCATCCACAAACTTCGGTAGTTTAATAGCTGGGTCCTTCAAGGTGCAATTGTTGGTGTAGAGGGAGAAGAGCAGTGGGGAGAGGACACATCCCTGGGGGGCACCAATGCTGACTGTCACCGGAAGTGACTTCCCCCAGCCTCACCTGCTGTTTCCTGCCTGTCAGGAAGCTGGTGATCCACTATCAGATTGTGATGGATACAGTCAATGCGTTTACATGCACAGTTAAGTCGAGCTATGGTTATAGCCCGATTAGGCCATGCAATTTGGACTAATGTCATTGTCCTAGTATACAAGAACTGGGGGAGAATCGATTTATTGACGGAAGTGTCTGACCCCGGCCACAGTAGGTGGCGATATGCCCCCTTTCAGCTGGTTGCTATTGGACCTTCTTCCAGTTGACATATTATGTCACATACCAAACAAGTTAGCAAGCAACTCCTTTAGCTGACACAACATAAAGTTTGTCTCCTCGTCTGTCCAGAAATGCATGGTTCTCGCTCTAGCACTCGCCATGTTGATACTGTTGATACTACGCTGTTCGAATTCCAGGTGAAAGACCGCCGCGGGAGCTATGGATCATGCGCAGAACACTCAGGCCAGTCTGGGGCCGACTTAAGTGTATACATGCCAGAGTAAATCGATCCCCAACCACATTATCTAGGTGTGTTAGTCCGACTTCAAGAAATTTGATTTCGTACGATTTCAGTCAGGCTAACATGGTTACATGTATTTTAAAAGTCCAGTTTTAGTCAGACTAACAGAATAAATCAACTTTTTCTGATATCATGTAAATGTACTGACTGAGCTGGGAGAGTTTGGAGGAGAGGATTTCTGGAATGATGGTGTTGAACACAGAGCGAAAGTCCAAAAACAGAATCCTTGCATATGTCGTAGCACAGTCGAGGTGTTGCAGGATGTAGTGCAGTCCCATGTTGACTGCATCGTTCACAGACCTGGTGTCCTGTGATGTTCTTCAGGTGGGCCGAAACCAGTCGTTCAAAGGTCTTCATGACCACAGACGTCAGAGTGACAGGCCTGTAGTCATTCAGTCCTTTGATGGAGGGTTTCATTGGGACTGTGATGATGGTGGAGCATTTGAAGCAGGAGGTGACTTCACACAGCTTCAGGGATCTGTTGAAGATCTGCGTGAAGATTGGAGTTGGTCAACACAGGCTTTAAGACAGGCTGGGGAGATACCGTTTGGATGCTGTACTTTCCTGGACTTCTGCCTCAGGAAGTGCCTGCTCATATCCTCTGCATGTATCTTGAGTGCAGCGTGAGTATCGGGGGGGGGGGAGTAAGGGAGTTGCCAGAGGTGTGATGGGGGCTATTGTCGTTGGACTGAAGTGGGTAGGGGGTGTGAATTTGTCACTCTCAGACCTGTGATAGAAAACATTCAGGTCATCAGCCAAATCTTTGTTTCCCTCGGCATGGGGGGGTTGGTCTTCTGTAGTTGTGATGTCTTGCAGGCCCTTCCACACTGACGCAAGGTTGTTGGTTGAACACCTGTTTTTCAGCTTCTCAGTGTAGTTTCTTTAGGCACTCTGATCTCCTTTGTCAGAGAATTTCTGGCCTGCTTGTACAGGGCTCTATCTCCACTGCTGTAGGCATCCTGCTTGGCCTGCCAAAGTGTCTTAGTTTGGCTGTGAACCATGGTTTGTTATTGTTGTATGTGAAGACGGTCTTGGTAGGCACACACGTCTTCACAAAAGCTGATGTAAGATGTCACAGTGTCAGTTAGTTCATCCATGTTGCCAGTTGCAGCTTCAAATACACTCCAGTTGGTTCAGTCAAAACAGTCTCGCAGTTCCTGCGTTGCTTCACTCATCCATTTCTTTACTGTTTTAATCACAGGCTTTGCAGAATTTAGTTTCTGCCTGTAGGTTGGAATAAGATGAACCAAGCAGTGCCCCAAAGCTGCCCAGGGGATAGAGCGATATGCATCTTTAAGAATTGTGTAGCAGTGTGTTATTTTCCCCGCAGGGACAATTAATATGCTGTCTGTATTTTGGTAGTTCATGGTTTAATTTTGCTTTGTTAAAGTCCCCAAGGATTATGAAAAACGAGTCAGTATGTTTTTGTTCCATGCCAGTAATCTGACCGGCAAGGGTTTGCAGTGGGCCATTCACGCTGGCCTAGGGTGGGATATAAACAGCGACTAGGATGAAGGATGAAAACTCCTGTGGTAAATGAAATGGCTTGCTCTTTATGAACAATGACAAGGGCAGCAGAACATGCAAAGTCTTTGTTCGTCCCATTGAGGAGAAACAGCCCGTCCATTTTGTTGGGCATGGAGCGGAGATTTGCAAGATGAATCGCTGGGAGTGCAGATCAAAATCCCCACTGTTGGAGCCTCACCAGCGCACCAGTCCACCGCCTCCATCTGCGTTGCCTCCATGTCTCACAGAGAGCCCTTTCCTGAGATCTCCAAAAAACTTTCTGGGTTTATGAAAACTGGTGAAAAACAAACTGGAGTTAACTGCCTAACATTAAGCAGTTCTTCTCTAGTGAAAGTAATTGAGTTTGAGTAACACAGAGAATAAAAAAAACAAACAAAGAAAGTACTAGAGAGTCCTGTACCGAGGCTGCCATCCCCGGCACCATCTTGATGATATCCCTTTGATTTGCATATTTATTTTGATGATGGGTCACCTCTTGGGATAATTGATTCGTTCAAATATCTTGGACTTTAGATTGACCCTGAACTCTCCTTTAGGCCCCACATTGATTTTATTATAAAAATAATATATGGTTGTCTGAGTTCACTTTATTGCTCAATTAGTTTTTTTTTAAATTTTGAGTCAGTAAAAGAATAATTTCTCAGTTGATGCTACCTATTGATTATGCTGACGTTGTCTATCAGAACACCAGTGACATGTATCTTAGGCCCCGTAATGTTTTGTATAATTCTCTATGTAGATTTGTTTTGAGGTGTCCATGTAGAACTCACCATTGTTTCATGTATGAATCGCTTAATTGGTTCCAGCTTAAATCTAGAAGGCCATTTCACTGGGTTCAGTTCATCTTCAGATGTTCATTCATTCATTCATCTTCAGCCGCTTCTCCAGGGCCGGGTCGTGGTGGCAGAAAGCTAAGTAGGGCACTCCAGATGTCCCTCTTCCCAGGAATGCCCTCCAGCTCCTCTTGAGGGATCCCAAGGCATTCCCACGCCAGATTGGACATGTAGTTGCTCCAGCGTGTTCTGGGTCTACCCCAGGGTCTCCTCCCAGTTGGACGTGCCCAGAAAACCTCCAAAGGAAGGCGCTCAGGAGGCCTAATCAGATGCCTGAACCATCTCAACTGGCTCCTTTCTACGCGAAAGAGCAGTGGCTCTACTCCGAGCTCCCTCCGGATGTCCAAGCTTCTCATCCTATCTGCAGGGCTTAGCCCAGACACCCTACGGAGGAAACTCATTTCGGCCGCTTGTATCCACAACCTCACCCTTTCGGTCACTACCCAAAGCTCATGACTATAGGTGAGGGTTGGAACGAAGATTGACTGGTAAATTGAGAGCTTTGCCTTTCAGCTCAGCTCCCTCTTCACCATTACGGTCCAGTACCACGGCAGCATTACTGCTGATGCTGCACCAATCCGCCTGTCAATCTTCTGCTCCGTCCTGCCTGTGTTTACTTTAATTGTCCTTCCTATTCGAAAGTTTTTTGGTTCCATGTAGATTTTCATATCCACTCAGACATACGCAACATCCTCTTTTTTTTGGTCCCTAGAATTTTCAAAGAAGTCGGATGCAGGTCATTCCATTACAAAGCTCCTTCTGACTGGAATAATCTTCCTCTTTTTCTGAGCTCTAATTACCTCTTTCTACTGCTTCAGGACATCTTTATTTTCTCTTCTTAAAACAACTTTTTCACAGTTTTAGTTTGTGTGTACTTGAAGACAAACCACTTCAATTGCTCTTTATGTTGATGTAATTGATTCATTATCCGGGTCATTGTATCCAATTTTTCCTGTTCTGAGGACTGGGGGTGTGGGTGGGAGAGGGTGAGCAAATTGTCTGTAGCTGTGTATTTGCAGTATATGTTTGTTATGTAATGCTGTTTCTGTTTGTATGTGTTTTATTATTTTGTATTTAGGGTTAGGGTTGAAAATGAGATGCTACATCTCAAGGGGTTATCCTTCGATAAACTCAATATAATGTATACACAGTATGAGTTATTAATGTTACGTTGTGTTTAGTGTCCTTATGGCCTTGGGGAAGAAACTCCTTCTGAGTCTCTCTGTGTTGGCCTTGTGGCTGCAGAGGCATCTGCCTGACTGAATCGGCTGAAACAGTCCCTTATTGGGGTGATGGGGATCCATAAGAATCCTTCTAGCCCTGGTCCTTTACTGCTTGGTGTGTAAGTCCTGTAGGGGTGTGAGTGTGGACAGGTGGTCTGCTCAGCCGACCGTACCACTCTTTGCAGGGCTTTTTGGTCTTGAGAGATGCAGTTCCCATACCAGGCAGTGAGACACCCTGCCAGGATGTTCTCAGTGGCATCAGAGTAAAGCGTTTTCTGGATCTGTGGGGAGACACTGAACTTCACTTGCCTGAGGTGATAAAGACACTGCCTCACATTTTTCACCAGTGTCTGTGTGAAGTGTCCATATTCACCAAAAAAATACTGAATACTGTGGTGACTTCAGGGGCTAGCAGATCAGCCCAGGATTTTAGTACTCGTCCGGGGATGACATCTGGACCTGCTGCCTTCCTGATGTTCACCCATCTCAGAGGCCTCCTCATGTCATGCTCTGAGATGGACAGTGGATGCTTCTCTCCGGCATTCGAACACAATTCCTCTGCTGTGTTAGCCTTCAGGCTAATGCTAGCACTGCTACCCTCAAAATGTGCAAAGAAAGAGTTAAATTCCCCTGCCAGTGAAGTGTTGGTATTCACTGTAGTGGTAGGTCTGCCTTTGCGGTCTGTAATAGTCTATAATCCCTACCACATGCGTCTGCTTTCAGAAAGCTGGAACCTGAGACTCTACTTTGTCCCTGTACCACACAGCTCCTCCTAGCTGATAAGACACCACTAAGAAGGGCGTCCGGGTAGCGTGGTGGTCTATTCTGTTGCCTACCAACTTGGGGATTGACGGTTCAAATTCCTGTGTTGCCTCCGGCTTGGTCGGGCGTCCCTACAGACACAATTGGCCTTGTCTGCGGGTGGGAAGCCGGATGTAGGTATGTGTCCTGGTCGCTTCACTAGCGCCTCCTCTGGTTGGTCGAGGCACCTGTTCAGGGGCAGGGCGAACTGAGGGGAATAGTGTGATCCTCCCATGCACTATGGCCCCCTGGTGAAACTCCTCACTGTCAGGTGAAAAGAAGCGGCTGGTGACTCCATGTGTATCGGAGGAGGCATGTGGTAGTCTGCAACACTCCCTGGATCGGCAACGGAGGGGGAGCAGCAACCGGGACAGCTCGGAAGAGTGGGGTAATTGGCCATGTACAATTGGGAGAAAAAGGGGGACACCGCTAAGAGGGGTGACGATGCAATGCGGTGATATGCATTCTGTATAACCCCCCCCCACACACACACACACACACATATATATATATATATATATATATATATATATATATAGTCCATCTCTCACCTCTGCCTCTGTCAGATTCTCCCCTCTGTGTCTGTCCTTCTCGCTCTCTCTCTCTGCCTCTCTCGCCCTCTCTCTCTCTCTCTGTCTGCCTCTCTCTCGCTGTCTCTCTCTGTCTCTGTCTCACTCTCTGTCTCTCTTTGTCACTCTCTCTCGCTCTGTCTCTGCCTCTCTCCCCCCTCGCTCTCCCTCCCTCCTATCTGTGGACGTAGAGACTTTTTGCTCATGTCAGCAGTTTGACTTGCAGTGAACCAGAGATATTACACTCCTCCCTCCCCCCATCTCTCTAGTCTTATTTATGACCAGTCGTCTCCTCACCGCTTGTCTGCTGCGTGTCACAGCAGTTAGCTGGCAGCCAGTTAGCAGATTTTTAAAGACCCATGATGCTTTTCCTATTTCAATATAAAAGAGTTTTAGGGCTAGTTGTGAGAAGACAAAGACACCTTTTAAGTTTAAAAGCTGATAAACCAGGTGTCACGTTTATTTTTATTTTTTTCCATTTGAGAAGTCCATCCATCCATCCATCCATTCATTATCCAAACTGCTTATCCTGCTCTCAGGGTCGCGGGGACGCTGGAGCCTATCCCAGCAGTCATTGGGCAGCAGGCGGGGAGACACCCTGGACAGGCCTCCGGGCCATCACAGGGCCTTTGAGAAGTCAAAAATTGATATGAATTAATGAGTTAAATGTCATTATTGTATCGTGTGTACAGTAAGGCCCAGCCCACATGGGCTTACAAGACAGCAGACACACAACGTAACCAGAAGCATGCACGTTGTCCCACAACAGAGAAAGGAAACAGAGAAATAACTAAAGCATCTTTTTCATTCCGATCTTCGGACCATCCTGAAGGAGGACACAACTCTCAAGTATTACTGACAATCAAAATGAATACAGATGAATTGGAATCGACCAGTGTCAATAGAAGAGGAAGAACACATGAGCTAACCTCCGACAGATAGAGAGAGAGGGAGGGATGGATAGATAGATAGATAGACAGAGAGGTGAATGTTGCATTTCAGGGTTCCCCGACCTTTTTTGCACCGTGGACCAGTTTAATATTGACAATATTCTGGCGGACCAGGGCGGGGGTGGGTTAATAACGTTATCATTGTCATTAGACCTTTTATCTCCCCTATCTCTTCCCAAGAAACTCTCAAGCAATGTTTGTTTTTTTACCGGTACTCATGGTAGCTAGCTAGCTGCTAGTAGCGAGCTGACTGAGTGCGTCTCAGAGTTATGAAGTTAGTTACCATTGGTCTGCGGAATGCCACGTGAATGAGTGATAAAATTACATCATTGTACACACTTCAAGTATCTGTTTCAAATTAAAAGCCCTCTAGCATTACATGGTGGCTGGACCGGGCTTTTAACTGAATATTGTATATCATATTGTTTCCTTGCGGCCCAGTAGCAAATGCTTTGCGGCCCGGTGCCGGTCCGTGGCCCAGTGGTTGGGAACTCCTGTTGTATTTAGCCAGGTAAGGGGAGATGTGAGTGATACACACACATATGCAGACATGGTTTCTGGTGCGAGCTTGTCAAACCTCGTCAGAATAATGTATGAACAGCACACGTATTTTAAATGTCCTGGGTAAGAATAGAATACACTTTATTTGTCATTTGTACACACATACGATGAAATTCGATCTCTGCATTTAACCCATCCTAGCTGTGTAGCTAGGAGCAGTGGGCAGCCACCATGCAGCGCCCGGGGAATGGGTTACCCTTGGTTTGCCCTTTCCAGGTACTGACAGCTGGGTAGACTGTGCCCGGGGATTTGAATTCAGAGTTACCTTCTCCTAGCCTTTGCCTAAACAGGCATCAACCTACAAGGCAGCAGGTGGTTTTGAAATAAGAGTTCCCTTCTCCTACCCCAATGTGTTGGCTGGACAGGGCACCATGGGAAGTACCATACAGGCATGCAGGAGGACCACATCTATCAGTAGGGACGTCGTCCTTAGCCAAAGGGCCCTTGCTGAGGTAAGGTGCTACCCCTCAACAGCCTGCAGTTGCAGTTTAGCGTCACATCCCTACTGACAGATCTGGTCTTCCTGCATTCCTGTATGGTACTTTCCATGGTGCCCAGTCCAGCCAACGCATTGGGATAAAAGAGGGGAACTCTGATTTCAAATCCACCTGCTGCCTTGTGGGTTGATGCCTCTTTAGGCAAAGGCTAGGAGAAGATAACTCTGAATTCAAATCCCCGGGCACAATCTACCCAGCTGTCAGTACCCGGAAAGGATAAACCATGGCGGCTCTGCTCAGTCAACTCGGCAGCGGTTCTGGCAACTGGCAGCAGTTCTGGCAAGAAGCAACAGGATTCTTCTGCGGCCTTCTCAGCTACGCTGTGCCACCGAACAACAGAAAATCTTGCCAAGGGACACTATGGAGCGCCAAATAGTGTCATCATCTAGGGTGCAGCCTCACATGTGAGGCTGCCAGGGTGCAGCCTCACATGTGAGGCTGCCAGGGTGCAGCCTCACATGTGCCCTGACCAAGGCAATGGGAGGAAATAACTGGAGTTGGTCCCCAGGCGCTGCACGGCAGCTTCCTACTGCTCCTGGCTGCACAGCTAGGATTGGTTAAATGCAGAGAGTAAATTTCATTTGTATGTATGTACAAAATAACCAATAAAGAATTTTCTGATCTATTCTATTCTTAAAACCACCAGAAGTCAAGCTGGAACTTTGCTGCAAATGTTTTCATCATTTCCAGTGCCAAAGTGGTTTGATGCATGTGGTCGATCTCCGTCTGTCACTGATTCCTCAGCTGAAAGAAAACTTTCAGGCTCCAGCAGAGAAAGTTCAGCCGGCTCCTGCAGGGATCAATACTTCTCAATCACTCTCCCCTTCCACTTCACGCGAGTCTGAAACCATTCCCACGTCTGGACAAACTGCCCTACAGCCTTTCTGAAATGAAACTGAATTCGCAAAAAGAAAAAAGAAAAAAAAAGAAAAGATTTCAATTTATTTCTAAATTCATTTATTTTTTTCATTCCCGGTAATGAGTCATTGGTTTCTTCGTCCATCTATCTGTCTGTCTGTCTGTCTGTCTGTCTGTCTGTCTGTCTGTCTGTCTGTCTGTCTGTCTGTCTGTCTGTCTGTCTGTCTGTCTGTCTGTCTCTCTTGCTGAGCGGAAGTGCGAGTGAGCGTGCTGAGCAGACGTATGAGAGCAGTTGTGAGTGATTTCTATCTTTTTTCTATCTTTGTTTTTCCATGTAAATACACATAGTGTGTATTGCAGGATTACTGGTTTGGTGTGTGTGTAGGGAGGTTTTAGATGGTGTGTGTGTGTGTGTGTCTGTGTCTGTGTGTCTGTGTTTGTGTTTGCTGGTCGGCGTGTCAAATGCCGGTATGGAGTTTACTAAACTCACCAGGAAACATGGCTTTAAAATGTCGCCCGGTTTTCCTTGTTGGTTGAAGACTGTGTTTTGGCATTTGGAGAAGTTGTGGGTCACAGCAGCATTAAATCTGCTGCTAGAATGAACGGCGCTGTGGTGGTTTTTTTCAATACTGTAGACAACGGAAACAAAGTGATTGATGGCTGGGATCACCAGTTCGAATCCCCGTGTTACCTCTGGCTTGGTCGGGCGTCCCTACGGACACAATTGGCCGTGTCTACTGGTGGGAAGCTGGATGTGGGTGTGTGTCCTGGTCGCTGCACTAGCGCCTCCTCTGGTCAGTCGGGGTGCCTGTTCAGGGGGGAGGAGGAACTGGGGGGAATGGCGTGATCCTCTCACACGCTACGTTCCCCTGGCAAGTGAAAAGAAGCGGCTGGTGATCCACATGTATCGGAGGAGACGTGGTAGTCTGCAACCCTCCCTGGATCAGCAGAGGGGGTGGAGCACCAACCGGGACGGCTCGGAAGAGTGGGGTAATTGGCCAGAGTAAACTGGGGAGAAATAGGGGGAAACCCCCCCCAAAAAAAAAACAAAAAACAAAATGGATGAGCAGCGTTGTTACTAATGACAGTTTTGTGTCTGTATCACTGCTCACCACCCCGTTGGCAAGAATCAGGATTTCAAACATTCTGCCGTTTATTACCAATGACTTTTTGATAAGAGAACTGTTGAGATATGGAAAAATAGTGTAGCGACCAGCGGTGGCACCGACTGCTGCGGTTGCACTGACGACTCAGGGTCGTGGGGTGTATGAGACGCGAGAGTTGCGAATAAGAGATCTCCGTGTTGCTGTTCTTCCACGCCGGCTCATCACAATAGTTTCATCGATCAGGAAACTGTTGTCTGGCTGCAAGTCGCCGCTGGTGCAACATGTGGTTTCATACAGACGACAGGTTCATATGATCTTGAATAAAAACGATGAAGAGCTGGATGTGGTGTTTAAGGTGACGGTAGATGATTTTGATTATGTGATTTTTGTAAACTCTGGGACGTTTAAGTGTTTTGGCTATGGAGGAGAGGCTCATTTGGTTCGGACATGTCCTGAGAAACACTCTTCTGATGACAAAACGCAGAGTGAAGAAGTGAGAGGAAACAAACAGAGTAAAACCAGGCAGAGCAGTGAAGAGACAACAGAAAAGGAACAGAGTCCGGACTACAATGACAAAACTGAACCACCCAAACAGAGTGAGAAGTCTGAAAAGAAAAATGTAAATGATGTCAAAGAGGCACAAAGTGAACAGGCGGTGGCATCAAACACTACAGGAAGAGCTGCAGAAGGTGTATTGTTGAGCAGGGATGAGGATTTTGATGGAGGAAGAACAAATCTGTAAGATTCCTGTACTGAAGAGAAAGCAGTCAGCTAATACGAGTGGCTCTCAAGCCAAAAAAAGAACAATAATGGGGGAGAGGCAGGCAGCAGGAGGAACAACTGTCTGAGGTTGAGCTGAGTATGGAGGAGGAGGAGGAAGGGGACTGTGGTCTGGACAGCCAGTAGGGCTGGGTATTGGCAAAGACCTCACCATACAATATGTATCACGATACGATTGTGTGACAATACATTATGATACAAAACATATTGCGATACATTGCAGTACTCTGCATAATTTACTGACATTTTAAAAATATAGCTGAAAATACAACTTGCTGGTACCACCTGGGTAGTAGGTGGTACCAGCAAGTTGTATTTATATCACATTATATTTTGATAACCCAGCAGACAAATCAAGTCAAAACTATTTAATTCAAAATTTCTATTCAAGTGTATTAGAACGGTATCTGTGCATTGCACAGTGCACACTGTGTCACCAAACACGCTAAACTGAACTGCAGATGCCATATCATATGAAAACAAAGTGTGCATATTAAGTATTCTTATAAACAAAAGTCATAAAACTGAATTAGTCTGTATGCTGTAAATTAAACATTAACATACTGTAGTTCAACTCAAAAGTTATTTGTAAGTGTCCACTATACTTTGATATTAACTCTTAAATGGTTACGTTGTAAGTATCAAGTGTTTTGAGCGTCTGGCTTGTCTTCAGCGGAGTAACTCTAGGCCTGTCTGAGGTGAACACTGAACACATAGATACAATAGCAGGCCTACTTTGTCTTCAGATTTTTCAGAATTTGATCAACATGGTCTGGGCTAAGTGCACTCCTCTGTGCTGTGACGATATCCTCCGTCGTAGAGAAGACTGTCTCTGAGGAGACACTCGTGCCCGGGATACACAGGTACTATCTCTTTGCAAGGTGTGACGAGAGTGGATACTCGCTCTGGTGCTACTTCCACCAGTCCAGTGGATTGGCTCCTGCAAGTGGCATGGGAGCTGCCTCCTTGTTTCTTGTCATTTCCTCCTGAGCAATCAGGGACACTTTGTCATTTCATTTCATGTTCTTCTGTACATGAAATGCCTGTGCCTGTTCCTGTGTGGTTTTCAATTTCTTTGCAGCACCAGGTCTCACTGTACCATATGTTTCACCAAGTAAATCAGCTAGAGTGCAAGAGTCCTGTGATCTCTTGGATGGGGCTGCAGAGATGTCCTCTTGCACAGGACCTTGATGCCCTCCTCCTCGGGCACCACATCCACATCAGCCTCTCCTGTCTCCACTCCAGTCTCTCTCTGTTGAAAAACAGTGATACATCAAATTAGCTTCTGATTCTCTAGGAATTAGTGAATCAGTAAGTAAGCCAAAATACAAGAAGTGACAGTTCAATAGGCCAACAGTATGTTTTCATGTAATATAAATGTTTTACTATCATCCGTGAGTATTTAAACTTTTACTTTTAAATTTTAGTATTTATGCTTTTTAAACTTTTACTCCAGTTCTTTGTATTGATTGTTTTCACCTTATTTCTATATGACAGTGTGAATTAAAATATATATATATATATATATATATATATATATATATATATATATATATATATATATATATATATATATATATATATATCTTGCATTGATAAGTATTGACAAATCAGTCTGTTTAATGGCAAAGCTTGCCTGAAATGGCCACTGGCTCCTTGCAATTTTAGCAATGACTTAACATAGATGTCCTGGCGTTCATCCTCAGACAGGAAGGGCAGAGCCTTAAACTTTGGATCCATAGCTGAGGACACATAAAGAGCCTCCTGCTGGTCCAAGTACCTCTTTTTAAGATCCAGGCATGTTGCAGATTTGATTTCCTTCGTCATGGCGGAATTACTGGGGCTCTCTTGTAGATCATGCATCAGCTGGGCATGGAGTGGTGCCACAACCGATAGTGTTGGGGGCGCTCTCCTCTAACATAACAAGTGTAGCTACCTTCATGGGCTTCATAGCATTGACAGTCTCTTCGGCGGATGTTATTTCTGACTCACTGAGGGTGCAGACCTCCCTCTCAGTCTCCCTCATCTCACCAGCTAGGAGGGCTGCACAGATGGCTGGCTGCTGCTCCAGGAATTGCACCAGCATTTCATAAGCTCTGTTCCATCTGGTTACAACATCAGTCATCAGTTTGTGTTCGGGCAGCTGTAGCAGTTTTTGGTTTTGTCACAGTACATTGCTGACTTTAGCGCTGCATCTGAAAAAGCTGGTTATGCGTCTCACTCTTCCCAACAAGCGTGTGACTGTTGGAAGCTTCAGCGCACACTATGAAGCCAAATTGAGGGTGTGCGCAAAACATTTCAAATGCAACATCCTGGCTAGCTGCCCTGCGATGGTCATATTCGATACATTGTCTGTTATGATGGCTGGGTCCTTCCCTTTTATGTCCCATTCATCCAGTGCGGTTATCAGTAACTCCACGATGTTTCTGCCAGTATGGCTGTCATGCATTGCTCTTGTCTGCAAAACGTGAAATTAGTTGCCACTCCTCAGCGATATGGTGGGACATAATTGTAACATACGATTCAGTGGCTCTTGATGTCCATCCGTCGCACGTCAGGGCCACTCTCTGCAGAGGTAAGACTCTTCGTAAATCATGGCACTGCTATATCCGTCATGTGTTGGCGAGTTGGGATCACAGCGCGGCTCCGTAGTGTTTACCATATGTTTGAAGCCGGGGTTTTCAACTATGCTATATAGGTGCAGATCTTTACAAATGAAAAGCACCACTGACTCTGTAATCTTCTGTGCACGAGCTGAGAATGCCTTGGGTCCACAGGTTTCAGATGGGGTTGCTGCTGTGCTTTTTTATCTGCGTGGTGTCTTCCAGTGGTGCTAACAATTTTTGGAGGGGTGCAATTTACCTTGGCGCAGCACACCTGACAGCTGCTTTAATGTCCACACAGTCACAGTTATTAAGAAGGACAATGTAGCCTATAGATTTTATCAGGGGTATCCTGATAAAATGTAACTGTGTGGACATTAAAGCAGCCGTCAGGTGTGCTGCACCAAGGTAAATTGCGCCCCCCCCCCAAAAAAAATTGTTAGCACCAGCCGCCACTGGTGTCTTCTTAAGTGAGATCATAAGTTGGTTGTGTTTTCTAAATATTCTATCATTGTGTGAGAAAGCTTGCAAACGACATTAGTGTTACCCAAATCGCTACTTCCTGCTTTGCCTTTAAAACCAGAGTGCACCCAAACGTCGGCTTTGAAAGACGAAGGTGCTGCTCTTAATATTTTCTTCCATGCTTGCTTCTGAAATGGTGATGGATGCTGGGAGGCAACTAGCCTACTACTAGCCCACAGCGACATCTACAGGAGCAGAGGTGGTAGGCTATTTGATCACAGGGATTTGAGGGATACTGTTTAATACATCAATAATTTTTTTAATGTATTGATTCGAGGGGCTGGAAAATTGATACAGTATGAAAAAATATTGCAATACTTAGCTGTATCGTTTTTTGTTTTGTTTTTTTGCACAGCCCTAACAGCCAAGTCCCTGTACTAAAGAGAAAGCAGCAGGAGGTACAACTGTCTAAAGCTGAGTTTAAAGAGGAGGATTGTGGCGTAGACAGCCAGACTCACACTACCTCCCAGTTGTCTGTTGCAACAAAGCAAGAGAACCATGATGCACGCCAGATTAAGAAATTCTTGCAACAGACAAAAAAGTGTGAGAAATGTCAAAATTGAGGATTTTTTTTTGCAGATAAAGAACAGTTTCTGTATTTTGTTAAATTCCAGATGAGAAAAAGGAAAAAAGAAAAACGGGGCTACATTGATCAAGAGATGTACAGGTTAAAGAAAATGGTTCTGGAAATCAAACAAGATATACAGCATGAAGAGTCAGAAGCAGTATAAGGCAAATTATTTTCCGTTCCTGTTAATGCCCAAAGGAGTTGAATCAAGTGCAACTGGACAGTCCAGTTGCACTTGATTCAACTCCTTTGGATAACCATGACCTGGATGAATGAGAACATTCACAGACATGTTCCTGTTAATGTTGTTATTTTCTCGAGTTTTTCCTCACATTAGTCTCAATTGCCAACTTCAAAGTCTCTACACTTAATTTAAATGGAGTGAGAGATGTGAGAAAGAGAGCATGTCTTTTTGAACTTGTAAAGCTAAAGCTCGTTGATGTCTTGTTTGTCCAGGAAACACAGTGATATCATGAATGACACTGGCTGGAAGAAGGAGTGGGATGGGGAAGTTGTTTTAAATCATTTAAGTAAAACTAGTGGAGGAGTGGCACTCCTCTTTTCTAAAAACTGTCTACCACAGTTTTATTTGGTAGAAGAAATAGTGAAAGGTAGATTGATGGTAGTTAGAACCAAATATGAGTCTTGTACTTTGGTTTTTGCAAATGTATATGCTCCAAATGTAAGACCTGACAGAGTTCTGTTTTTAACTGACCTCAGTGTGGTTTTGAATCAGTGTGGGACTGAAGAGGTTTTATTTCTGGGAGGGGATTTTAACTTCACAGAGAATGATAATGTAGACAGGAATCATATTGAATCCCATGCTGCCTCCAGACATGCAATCCAGCAGTTGACAGTAACTCATCGTTTGTTTGATGTGTGGCGAGAGATGCATGAGGAGGTTAGACGGTACACCTGGGATCATAGTAGAGAAAAAGTCTTTTACTATGGCATGAATAGATCATTATTATTCTTTTAGGCATCATTTTGGTATTTTTGAAGAATGCAGGATTATGCCCATAGGTTTTTCAGATCACTCAATGGTGACATGCAATGTTTTCATTGCAAAAGTCAAACAAAAGTCTGCCTACTGGCATTTTAACACTCCTCTGTTACTAGATGTACATTTTAAGAAAATTATATTTTGGGAGGGGGGGGTTTAAAACTATGAAGAGTGAGTTTACATCGGTGAAACAGTGGTGGGATTGTGGGAAGGTACAGATTAAGCAGCTTTGTCCACAATACACTCTCAGTGTCTCTTGTGACATTACCAAATCTATGAAGGATCTAGAGATTGAAGTAGTGGAGCTGCAGAGCTCTGCAGGATCCACAGAAAACCGAGGCTGCTTTGAAGACCTCAAGTCTCAAAAAACCTTGTTGGCTGACATGCTGGGCACTAAGGCACAGGAGGGTGTTGGTCTGGTCTTGCTTTCAGAGTGCTGCTCTGATGGACTCACCTTCAAAGTTTTTCTTCAGCTTAGAAAAGAAGAGTGGACAGAGCAGGTTCATCCACGCTCTCAAATAGACAACAGGAAAACTGCTGACTAAGGCCGATGAGATCCAGAAGAGAGCTGTGGAATTTTACTCTCTTCTGTACAGCAGTGAGTACACTGAGGATGAAGGGGCGTTTGATTCCTTCTGCAGTGGGCTGCCCAGAATCTCAAAGGAGACCAACAAGGAGCTGGGGGGGAGGGGTCCTCTGACTACAGAGGGGCTGTCTACAGCACTGCAGAGCATACAGAGGGGAAAGGCCGCTGGACTTGATGGACTCCCACCGGAGTTCTACAAGGCTTTTTGGACTGAACTGTGTGATGACATTGCTGAAGTCTTCAGCGAATGCCTTAATGACTCATCTTTGGCCGCTCTGGTGGCCGAGCGGAATAAATTGCCATTCTTGCAACCCACTCGTCATGTGGCTGGGAGGTTCATATCCCAGACTCGCCGTAGCCGGTCACGGCTAGAGCGTCCACGGGGTAAGGCCTTCATTAGGCCACCCTTACCCGAGGGATAGTGGGTGTAGATTGGTGTAGTGTTCGGGGACTTGTCATTCTCCAGCGACCCCTCTGGCCCACCTGGGCGCCTGCAGCCAAGCAACTGAAAGCATTCTCCCTACGCCTCCTTCGCGGCCTGAAGGTAATGCAATCCATGCGAGGCTTCAGCGTGTAAAATAGCGAGAGCAGATGACACGAGTTTGAAGGAAGCTGGTGTTACGACTATCTCCTTCCTGTGGAAACGTGAGCCAGTGGAGTTATTCAACAAGAGTTCCGGCCATATGCCATTGGGTTAATCAGGTGGGATAAGGGGAAAAACTAAAAATAAATTTATAAAAAGAAAAAAAATAATTCTAAAAAAAAAGAAAGAAAAAAGACTCATCTTTGTCCTAGAGTTGCAGGAGAGCAGTTCTGATGTTTTTGAAAAAAGGCAACCAACAAGATTTAAAGAACTGGCATCCAGTTCCTCTTCATTGTGTAGACTGCAAGCTGCTTTCGAGTGTCCTGTCCAACAAACTAAAGAAGGTGACGGATCAGGTCATCCATCACACCCAAACCTATTGCGTGCCCTGCAGGTCCGTTGTTGGCAATGTTCACTAATTTGGGATGTTTTGGAAGTCTGGTTCATTGGGCTTTGATACTGGTTTGGTTTCTTGGGATCAGGAAAAGGCATTTGACCAGCTTGAGCACCAATACCTTTGGAAAGTGTTTGAAAGGTTTAGTCTCAGCCCTGGATTTATGACCAAGATAAAAGTTTTGTGCAAAGATATTGAGAGTGTACGGAAAATTAATGTTTTGTGTAAACCTTTCAAAGCATCTAGAGGTATAAGATAAGGCTGCTCGATGTCGGGTATCCTCTATGCGCTTTCAATGGAACCCTTGTTGCACAATTTTTGCTCTTATGTTGGTGGTCTGTTTTTACCTGATTTAAACCTACGAGTGGTTTGTTGTCATTATGAAGGATCAAGATGATCTAAATTTGGTTGAAAAAATTGTGAAAAGGGGCGGCATGGTGGCGCAGTGGTTAGCGCGGTTGCCTCACAGCAAGAAGGTCCTGGATTCGAGCTCCGGGGTAGTCCAACCTTGGGGGGGACGTCCCGGATCGTCCTCTGTGTGGCGTTTGCATGTTCTCCCTGTGTCTGCGTGGGTTTCCTCCGGGTGCTCCGGTTTCCTCTCACAGTCCAAAGACATGTAGGTCAGGTGAATCGGCCGTACTAAATTGTCCCTAGATGTGTGTGTGGGCGTGTGTGGGCCCTGTGATAGCCCGGCGGCCTGTCCAGGATGTCTCCCCGCCTGCCGCCCAATGGCTGCTGGGATAGGCTCCAGCATCCCTGCGACCCTGAGAGCAGGATAAGCGGTTTGGATAATGGATGGATGGAAATTGTGAAAAGTTTTAGAAATCTCTCGGCTGCTAAAGTAAATTGGGCAAAAAGTGAAGCTTTGGTGGTTGGAAGGTAGTCTGCAGGTCTCCCTCAGCTGCCAGGAGGGATAAATTGGAAGAGGGGAGATTTCAAGTACCTAGGAGTGTTTTTTAGGTGATGACCAGACAGTTGGTGAAAAACTGGGAGGGAGTGGTGGAAAAGGTAGAGGGGAAATTACAAAAGTGGAGATGGCTGTTGCCACAGATATCTTACAGAGGAAGAGTTTTACTTGTAAATGATATGGCGGCCTCCACCCTCTGGCACAAACTAACATGTATGGAACCCCCCCGCAGGATTGCTACAAAAAGTAAAGTCTATTCCGGTGAACTTTTTTTTTTTGGAGATAAACTGCACTTGGGTACCACAGAGTAATATACCTACCAAACGAGGAGGGAGGGCAGGGTTTAGTGCACCTAGAGAGCAGAGTAGCAGCTTTTAGATTATAGTTCATACAGTGTTACCTCACGGGGACTGATGATGTGCTGTGGAGACCTCTCATGAGCATTTTTTTAAAGAAGGTACAGGGTTTGGGTTTAGGCACCTCTTTGTTTTTAACTGACTTTGTTTTTAATAGTGTGCATGACCTGCCACCTTTCTATCAAGCACTGTTTAGAGCCTGGTCTCTTTTTAAGTGGTGCAGACTAGAGCCTACAGCGTTTCTGTTTTGGCTTCTGGAAGAACCTCTAATCCGCAGGGCCAGGCTGGACGTTTAGGATGACAGCAAGCCTGGACTCAACCGGAGGTTATGCTGAGCTGGAACGGTTAAGTTGAAGCACACAGTGGATGCTGCAGGTCCAAAGCTTCTTGACACAGAGGCAGTGGCTTCACTGCTGGGCTTTAGGTCAAGCCGACATACCAGAGACATTCTGAATGCATGGATTAAAAGACTCACCATTGAGGAACTGGACGTGCTGCAACACTATGCCTTTGGGATTGAGATTCCTAATAATGGAGAGCCTTTCCTCAAATTGGGTCTCCAAATGGACCAGACTGGACTAACCAAACCTTTGCTGGTCTCTAATTTGGCTACTAAATGGACCTTTACATGTTAGTTGGGAAAGTCTTGTACAAGTGTTGTGTTGTGTTGTAGCCATGAACAAAACCATGCTGAATGAGAGAAACGTGGAAGATGATTGTAGGCGACTTTGGAGGGTGCTATATAAAGCCCCGCAGAACAAAAGATCAGGTGACCTGCAGTGGAGGATCCTGCAGGGAGCGCTGACAGTCAGTACTTTAATTTCTAAAATAAATCCAACTGTTTCTGTTAAGTGTCCTTTCTGACAGTCATCAGAGACAATTTTTCATTGTTACTTGGAATGTGAAAGACTTCAGGTGCTTTTCGAAGCTCTAGAAACCATATTCTCACACTGCAATGAAAAACTGTTTTTATCTTTGGTGCTGGCTACGGAAGGATGCAGAAAAGCGGCAAATTTTGAATTTTGTAGTAGGACAAGCTAAGCTATCGATATATAGAAGTAGGAAAAGTCGAATTAGTAATGGTTCAGAGGAAGATTTGCTATTTTTGCTCATCGCACAGGTGAAGGCGAGAGTCCGAGTGGATTTCAGATTCTTTACCCTGATGAACAACTAGATGAGTTTATTGTGCGGTGGTGTATCACTACAGCCATTTGCTCAGACAGTGAGGGGCGATTGATGTTTAATTCTGTTGTTGCATAATGTTCTTTGAACCCTTTGGGAGTCTGTGACTTGAACCACATTTCAAATGTTTGGGAGTCTGTGAACCACATTTTATAACAAGAGCTTGACGTAGATGTATAGATGTAGATGTATAGACGTATAGCTTTGTGTTTGGTTAATAAGTTTGGCGTTGTGTTTATAATGGGCAGCTTATTTTCCTTTTTGTTTCGGATGATTGTTTTCTAGTTTTTTCCCCACTTGTCTATTTATTTATTTAAAGAAGTGTGTTTAATTGTGAAAAAAGAAAAGCCCTATTTCTCAGTCTATCTTTGTCTTTGAATCAATCTGGGGTTCTGTGATGGAAGATGAACTCTTTTTTGGCCATATTAATGTAAAGGAATGACACTTAATGTTTTAGAAAAGATGTGTCATTGTTAAAGCCTCTTGTCAAAGAGCTGTTTTGAATAAAAAAACATTCTCTCTCTGTCTGTCTGTCTCTGTCTGTCTCTCTGTCTTGAGCTTTGAATTGATCAGAGTTGTATGAAGGAAGATGAACTCTTTCATTGGATGTGCTAATGTAAAGGAGTTACTCTGTTGATATTGTAAAATAGATATGTCGATGTTGAAGTTTTGTTTTATAGAGGGCGTTCGGGTGACATGGCGGTCTATTCTGTTGCCTACCAGCATGGGGATCGGCGGTTCGAATCCCCGTGTTACCTCCGGCTTGGTCAGGCATCCCTACAGACACAATTGGCCGTGTCTGCTGGTGGGAAGCCGGATGTGGGTATGTGTCCTGGTCGCTGCACTAGCGCCTCCTCTGGTCGGTCGGGGTGCCTGTTTGGGGGCAGGGGAACTGGGGGAAATAGCGTGATCCTCCCACGTGCTACGTCCCCCTGGCAAAATGCCTCACTGTCGTGAAAAGAAGTGACTGGTGGCGCCACATGTATCAGAGGAGGCATGTGGTAGTCTGCAGCCCTCCCCGAGCGGGGCAGCGACCGGGAGGGCTCAGAAGAGTGGGGTAATTGGCCAGAGTAAATTGGCGGAGGAAAGGGGGGGAAATTTAAAGAAAAAAGTTTTGTTTCATGTAAAATAGAGTTGTTTAAAATTCAACAAAATCTCTCTCTCGCTCTCTCTCTCTCTCTCTCGCTCTCTCTCTCTCTCTCTCTCTCTCTCTCTCTCTCTCTCTCTCTCTCTCTCTCAGGTCATCTGGGGTTTCAAGACAGCTTCGTGACACCAGGCGTGTTCACAGTGGCCGAGCTGGTACGCGTCTCACAGAGTAAGTTTTTAACATTCCTCTCTTTCTCCCACTCTCATTCGCTCCTTCCTCCCCTGTCCCTCCATCCCTTCGACCAGCTTGAGGGAGAGAAACCAAGTGAGAGAGAGAGAGAAAAGAGTAGAAAGCAAGCGGGTTAAAGAGGAGCAGAAGACACAGACAGACACCTCCAGATATGAAGAAAAACCTTCGCTGAATTTAACACAGTTATCACATATTTCATGCAAACGTAAAATTAAAACTCATTTATGCTCCTCTTGTACATGAATAGTTACATTTTTACTGTGTTCACGAATAGTTACATTTTCGCTGTGTACATGAATAGTTACACTTTTACTGTCTACACAAATAGTTAAATTTTCACTGTCTACACAAATAGTTACATTTTCACTGTGTACATGAATAGTTACATTTTCACTGTGTACACGAATAGTTACATTTTCACTGTGTACATGAATAGTTAAATGTTTACTGTGTACATGAATAGTTATATTTTTACTGTGTACATGAATAGTTACATTTTGCTGTGTACATGAATAGTTACATTTTGCTGTTTACATGAATAGTTACATTTTTACTTTGTCCCATTATTTTAATTTCTGTTCATGTAAGTGTGCTTTGGAAACACAAACGCTGATGACATTATCCTGTTAACTGAGCTGAACTGAACTGAACTGAGCTGAACTTAACTAAGCTGAGGGCTAGAAAGAGAAACGTAGCTAAGAAGAGGGATGGAGAGATAGAGACACAGATAGAGAAGGTGGTATATAGAGAGGTAGATAGAGGGATAGACAGAGTGGTGGAGAAACACAGATAGATAGAGAGAGAGAGAGAGAGAGAGAGAGAGAGAGAGAGAGAGAGAGAGAGAGAGAGAAAGAGAGAGAGAGAGTTAGAGAGCTGGAGCAGTGATTGGATTGCAGATCTGTCATCGATACTGGATCTAATGAGATTCCACCAGACCAAACTAGACGCTCCCCGCCAGACCTTATTGAACACACACACACACACACACACACACACACACACACACACACACACACACAGTTGACATTAGGGACACCAGTAAACTGTAGTTTCCACTTCACAGGTTTGAACCCGTCAGTCCTCTTTGATTTAAAGAAAGTCAAGTGATTGTAAGATTAGAGTAAGGAAGGATGGATTGATGAGATGGACCGAGAAGAGAAAGACGGACAGATGGAGAGAGGAGGGGGCAAACGTGACCTTTAAAAAGTGCCGACATGCAAAAGGAGAGGGGAGAGAGGGAGAGAGAGAGACTGACAGAGAGCGCAGTGGGATCTATATAAGTCTGTCGATCGCCCACCGCTAACAATAGGCAAAGTAAAGTGCCTGTCAGCACACACCAGA
>NC_079213.1:114613729-114623729 GCF_029633865.1 Lampris incognitus | reverse complement strand
AGAGAACAGACAGAGAACAGACACAGAGAGACACAGAGAACAGAGAGACACAGAACAGAGAGACACAGAACAGAGACAGAGAGACACAGAACAGAGAGACACACAGAACAGAGAGACACAGAACAGAGAGACACAGAGAACAGACACAGAACAGAGACAGAGAGACACAGAGAACAGACAGAGAACAGACACAGAGAGACACAGAACAGAGAGACACAGAGAACAGAGACAGAGAGACACAGAGAACAGACAGAGAACAGACACAGAGAGACACAGAACAGAGAGACACAGAGAACAGAGACAGAGAGACACAGAACAGAGAGACACAGAGAACAGACAGAGAACAGAGACACAGAGACACAGAGAACAGACACAGAACAGAGAGACACAGAACAGAGAGACACAGAGAACAGAGACAGAGAGACACAGAGAACAGACAGAGAACAGAGACAGAGAGACACAGAGACACAGAACAGAGAGACACAGAACAGAGAGACACAGAGAACAGAGACAGAGAGACACAGAACAGAGAGACACAGAACAGAGAGACACAGAGAACAGAGACAGAGAGACACAGAACAGAGAGACACAGAGAACAGAGACAGAGAGACACAGAGAACAGACAGAGAACAGAGACAGAGACACAGAGAACAGACAGAGAACAGAGACAGAGACACAGAGAACAGACAGAGAACAGAGACAGAGAGACACAGAGAACAGAGACAGAGAGACACAGAGAACAGACAGAGAACAGAGACAGAGACACAGAGAACAGAGACAGAGAGACACAGAGAACAGACAGAGAACAGACAGAGAACAGAGACAGAGACACAGAGAACAGAGACAGAGAGACACAGAGAACAGAGACAGAGAGACACAGAGAACAGACAGAGAACAGAGACAGAGACACAGAGAACAGAGACAGAGAGACACAGAGAACAGACAGAGAACAGACAGAGAACAGAGACAGAGACACAGAGAACAGAGACAGAGAGACACAGAACAGAGAGACACAGAACAGAGAGACACAGAGAACAGAGACAGAGAGACACAGAACAGAGAGACACAGAGAACAGAGACAGAGAGACACAGAGAACAGACAGAGAACAGAGACAGAGAGACACAGAGAACAGACACAGAGAGACACAGAGAACAGAGACAGAGAGACACAGAACAGAGAGACACAGAGAACAGAGACAGAGAGACACAGAGAACAGACAGAGAACAGAGACAGAGAGACACAGAGAACAGAGACAGAGAGACACAGAGAACAGACAGAGAGACACAGAGAACAGAGACAGAGAGACACAGAACAGAGAGACACAGAACAGAGAGACACAGAGAACAGAGACAGAGAGACACAGAGAACAGACAGAGAACAGAGACAGAGAGACACAGAGAACAGAGACAGAGAGACACAGAGAACAGACAGAGAGACACAGAGAACAGAGACAGAGAGACACAGAACAGAGAGACACAGAACAGAGAGACACAGAGAACAGAGACAGAGAGACACAGAGAACAGACAGAGAACAGAGACAGAGAGACACAGAGAACAGAGACAGAGAGACACAGAACAGAGAGACACAGAACAGAGACAGAGAGACACAGAGAACAGACAGAGACTCCATCTGATCTGAAAAACGTGAATCTTTTCACACCAACTTTCACTGGAAAACTAACACATCTTCCTACTTGGTCACTGACCAAGACACTGCAGGAAATCCAAAACCTTTTGAAACCAGCAATTTTGTTAACGTGGCCTAACTATCAGCAGTGTCCCGTCAACATATGTTAGCAGGGGTTAGCATGTGTTAGCATTAGCTAGTTAAAGTTTATGGATCGTTAACCAATCACTTATCAGGTCAAATCGAAGTCAGTTCCACCTGAATCCCTAAAAGGTTAGTTACATGACATACACGTATACCAAGGAGAGAGAGAGAGAGAGAGAGAGAGAGAGAGAGAGAGAGAGAGAGAGAGAGAGAGAGAGAGAGAGAGAGAGAGCGAGAGAGAGAGAGAGAGAGAGAGAGAGAGAGAGAGAGAGAGAGAGAGAGAGAGTGTGTGTGTGTGTGTGTGAACAGCAGTAGCTATAGTTTAGACGAAGGAACAGCTCTGCACAGTGGAGAGAGCGAGAGGAGAATGAGAGAGAGAGAGAAGGGGCAAACTATTGCTGAGCTCAGCAGAACTCAAGTCCTGTCAGGACCCTCTCTTCCCTCCTCCCCCTTCTCCTCCTTTCATCCCATCACGCCATCATGCTCTCTGTCAATAAAGCGATGAGGAGGTGGGGTGGGAAGGGGGAGGGGCCTGAGGCGTAGGCTAGACGGATGTCCAGGTTTGAAGTTGATTGCTGCCTTTGTTCAGCAGGAGCTTCAAATTGAAGCATTTGACAACAAAGCAGCACCCCCACATACACACATCGCTTCTCTCTCTTTCTCTCTCTCCTTCTTCTCCCTCACTCTTACAAATGAGAAAACCCTCACAGGACTTTGTGGAGGAGCTGAAATCCCCAGAGAGCGAGAGATAGTTATTCAGACTCTTTCTCAGTATACTGTGTCAAATCTATAGACTGACACCTTACACAACTCAGTAATATTACACTGACTTAATACAGCCTCAAATACCCACTACTACACTATCATACCATAATTACTATTACTATACTACATATTACCATGCTAATATACTGTTTGATACATACCAAAAAAAATCTCCCTCTCACCCCTTTTCAGGGGGTGTTTGTAGAGGACCCAAGCTTGAGGAATTAAGTAATAGCCAATTTCCCCTCGGGGATGAATAAAGTATTCTGATTCAGAGACCTGAGAGTTTGAGGGTTCTGCGCAGTATCTTAGCTTTTCCTAGGACTGCAGTCTTCTGAAACAGAGACATCAGATGTTGTTCCTGAATTCTTCTGGAGCCACTCTCCCAGTTTGGGGGTCACAGCCCCTAGTGCTGCTGTTACTACTGGGACTGCTATGGATTTCACCTTCCACATCCAATCTAGTTCTTCCTTCAGCCCTTGGTATTTCTCTAGCTTCTCATGCTCTTTCTTCCTGATGTTGCCGTCACTTGGGATTGCTACATTGATCACTGCTGCTGTCTTCTGTGTCTTGTCGACCACCACAATGTCCGGTTGGTTAGCCAGCACCTGCTTGTATGTCTGGAACTTGAAGTCCCACAGGATCTTCTCTCTGCCATTCTCAACCACCTTTGGCGGTGTCTCCCATTTGGACTTGGGGACTTCCAGTCTGTATTGAGTACAGATATTCTTGTACACTATCCCAGCCACTTGGTTATGCCTTTCAGTGTATGCTTTCCCAGCTAGCATTTTACACCCTGCTACTAAGTGCTGGACTGTCTCAGGGGCATCTTTGCACAGCCTGCATCTTGGGTCTTGTCTGGTGTGGTCAAGCCCTGCCTTAACCGATCTGGGGCCTCATGTGTCAATCGTTATTATGGGCAAATTTATTCATACACACCTGTGGAATTTTTTAGCCCTCAAGACTGTCTGACAGTCAGTAGTGAAGCATGATGGTTATTTGTAATTCCTTCCTCCTAACATCTATTGTCTACTTCTTGCAACAAGCAATCACCCCGGCCTGCAAAGATGTCAGGTTAGCCAATCGGTGTCTAAATTTAGGGGTTACCCAGGTTCTACACTGGTCTCTGAGACAAACTTCAGGGTCAAAAAATCCCATGGGTGTGTCAGAACAAATTTGCCCATAGTAACGATTGATACATGAGGCTCCTGGTCCTGGGTGCCTGTTCTTGTGCTACTATACTCAGAGACTCTGCTGTCCTCCAGTCTAGCCCTTTCTATCCACTGGTAAGATTGCTCTGTCAGCTACGTCTTCTATCTGTCGAAGGTACATCCCGTGGAGGGGCTTGATCTTCCATGATACCTCCTCTTCTTCTTCCTCCGCACTCTGTCTTCTGCTGCCTGAGGTACTCAATCAGCAGTTCATCCTGGAGGGCCCTCTTTCTGATATACTCGTGGATGTTCCTTTTTTCATCCTGGATAGTGGCCCTGACACGCACTAACCCTCAGCCCCCATATTTTCACTTATTGTACAGTCTCGGGCTTGTGGACTTCGGGTGGAACCCTCCGTGCATTTTGAGGCGTTTCCATGTTGTGATATCTGTGGCCTTTATCTCCTCCTTTGGCCAGCTTATTATTCCAGCTGGGTATCTGATGACTGGTAGGGCATATGTGTTGATGGCTTGGATCTTATTCTTCCCATTGAGCTGGCTCCCCAGGACCTGCCTCACTCTCTGGGGGTATTTACAATGTTACAATTTAATTTAGCAGGTGCTTTTATCCAAAGCAACATACATCTGGGAGTTGATACAACACAAGCAAGGATCTAGTCAGGAGGCGACAATGTAAGTAAGTGCCAAAAAAACTAGGTTCGGGGCCGATAGGACATAGGTGCCAACAGACACTGCACAAAGGCAATACATAGGGTGCATAGAAGCGATTTTTTTTTCAATTTTTCATGTTAATACCATCAGGTGTGGGGGTGTTTGAGAAAGAGCTGGGTCTTTAGCTTCTTCTTAAAGATGGAGAGGGACTCAGTGGATCGAATTGAGTTTGGTAACTCGTTCCACCATCGGGGAACTACAGAAGAGTCTGGCAAATGACTTTGGGCCCCATTGTGGCAGAAGTACCAGGCACCTTTCATTGGGCAGAGCGTAGTGAGCGGGACTGAGTGTAGACCTGAATGAGGGAGTTCAGGTAGGTAGAAGCCATTTTAGCTCCTGTTTTGTAAGCCACCATTAAGAATTTGAATTTGATGGGGGCAGCAACTGGGAGCCAGTGGAAGGATATGAATAGCAGATTGACATGTGCTGTTTTGTGTTGGTTGAAGACCAGACGCACCGCTGTGTTCTGGATCATTTGCAGAGGTTTGAATGTGCATGCAGGGAGACCTGCCAGTAAGGAGTTGCAGTAATCAAGGCAGGATATTAAGAGAGTTGTACCAGGAGTTGTGCTGCATGCTCAGACATGTAGGGTCTACGTTTCCTGATGTTGTACAGGGGAAATCGGCATGACCGAGCAATCGAGGCCACGTGAACCTTAAAGGTTAGTTGGTCTTCAACCATGACACCCAGGTTTCGGGCAGACTTTGTTTGGATATTGATCTGTTGTTACAAGGATGGACTGGCTGGGATGACAAGGAGCTCAGTCTTAGATAGGTTAAGGTGAAGGTGGCATTCTTTCATCCATGCAGAGATATTTGGCTGTAGCTGACCTCCTTGCTGCCTCCTCGTGGTTTCCATTTGCCTGTGGAATACCCAGGTACTTGTAACTGTCCTGTATGTCTTTTATCCTGCCATCTGGTAATTCAACCCCTTCAGTGCTCACCATCTTTCCTCTTTTTGCCACCATTCAACCGCACTTGTCCAGTCCGAATGACATCCCAGTGTCATCACTGTAGATCCTGGTGAGGTGGATCAGAGAGTTAATATCTCGCTCATTCCTGGTATACAGCTTGATGTCATCTGTATAGGAGGTGACTGATGGTTGCTGTCCCTGAGGTTTCTTTCTATTTTTTCTCCCTGTTAAAGGTTTTTTGTTTTGTTTTTTTAGGGAGTTTTTCGTTATCTGATGCGAGGGTCTAAGGTCAGGATGTTGCGTTGCTGTAAAGCCCCTTGGGGCAAATTTGTCATTTGTGATATTGGGCTATACAAATAAAATTGACTTGACTTGACTTGACTTGATGGTAACTCCACTTCTGAACCTGTATCCATGTCGTCTTTGTGATGATCTGACTGAGGGGGTTCAGGCCTATGCATAACAGCAGTGGGTATAGTGCATCACCTTCGTATATGCCACATTTGATTGTTACCTGTATGATTGTCTTTGAGTTTGCCTCTAGTGTTGTTTTCCACTGCTGCATTGAGTTCTTGATGAAGGCTATTAGTGCCCTGTTGGCTTTGTATAGTGCCAAGCACTCCAGTAACCAGGTGTAGGGCATTGAATCATAGGCTTTCTTGTAGTCAATCCAGGCTGTGCTCAGGTTGGTCTGTCTGGTCTTCGAGTCTTGAGTGATTGCTCTATCAACCAGTAGCTGATGCTTAGATCTTCTGGTGTTGTTCCCAATTCCTTTCTGAGTTTCACTCATGTATTGACTCATGTGCCCATTCAGCTTAGCTGCTATGATGCCTGACAGGATCTTCCATGTTGTGGAGAGGCAGGTTATTGGCCGGTAGTTTGAAGGTGTTGTACCCTTGTGGGGATCCTTCATGATCAGTGTTGTTCTCCCCTGTGTTAGACAATCAGAGTGAGACCCTGATGTTAGCAGCTGGTTCATCTGTGTTGCCAGGCGTTCATGCAGTGCCATTAGCTTCTTCAGCCTGTAGGCGTGAATCATGTCAGGGCCTGGTGCAGTCGAGCTCTTAATGTTTGAAATTCGTAGTTGGATGCCGGCCACTGTGAAAAGAACTGGTTCTTGCTCTGGGATATTGCTTTGGTCTGCTCTTAGGCCCACCAGCCACTGGGCATTGGTGTTGTGTGATGTGTCTTTTCCCCATATATCCTTCCAGTATTGCTCAGTCTCTGCTCTGGGTGGGTCTGATGTTTTTCTCTTGTTCGTCTGCAGCTGGGAGTACACCTGCAAGCCAAAATCAGAGCAGCACGAAGAGATGTTAGCCAGTGAACAGAGGTGCAGAAAGGTGTGATGAAAGACAGAGCCTGCTTTAAGAAGTACAACAAGTTGTCCATAAGTGAGGCCCTGGAAACTGCCAAACAAAGGCTCACATATAACTGCCACAGTATTTTGAATACTAACTATTGATATGCTCATATACCAGGGTTCAACATTAACCATGGCCCGGTGGCCTGTGACCATAAAAAGGTACTCTGTGGCCGCCATATATCCCCAGTATGTGGCCCACTGTGACCACCAAGTCGAGGTTAAATTAAAAAAGAAACAAAAAAAACCCACTGCCCTTCGCAAAAGCAACGTCACAGTTCCACAAACATCTCGATTCATTCATGCCTTTTAAATCCACATTCTACGAAAACAGCTAACATAATTTTACTCGTCACCGGCCAGCTGCCGATATGTTGGGGCTGCTGAAGTATGGGTTTACTAAGCCTAACGTTACTCAAGCTGCGAACACAATCCCTACAGAAGAACCAGAAACACAAAAAGTGGACTACGAAAAAACAGAACGGCAACGAAAATTTAAGAGTGAATGGAAGCAAGAGTTTAAGTGGCTAGAATATGACACAACTAAGGATGTAACGTACTGCGGTGTGCTGCCAGTTTCCTCAACAAGCCGAGAAGTCTAGCTCATGTTTCACCGGAAACTGCCTTCAGGAAACACCACATCACACAACACAAGGTGCACAGTTGCACACCTTTCAGTTACATTGCCTGAAAATACACCCATGGGGGAGACAAATACGTCAAATGGAGAGTGAATAATGGGAGAAAATGATTAAAAATTTCAACATTGTATACTATTCTGTACGCAAGGCTCAGCATTTTCGGTTTTTACCGATTTTCACTGAAAAATACCCAGAGTTTTTTTAAAAGGATCAGATCAGTTTAAACTGATTTTCACTCGGATTTTATGTTTCCCCAGATCCAAAAGTTGTTCCTTTTCATGTGAGGTTATGTAACGGCGTCCTCTTGTGGCAAAATTCAGCACGCTGGATGGCTTTGAAAAATAAAAACCTAAAACGTTGAACCTTATCTGTACGTAACAAAATCGCATTCAGTGCTTTCCCTGGTCTTATCGAACTCCATATCAAGAACGGCATGGACACGGTGCATGGACATGCAAACGACAAAGCCATAGCAAGGTGGGTTGGTTTAATTCTAATCTAGTTAGCTAGCTAGCTGGTTAGGTTTATATGCTGCAAATTAATGAGTGCTAATGCTACTAAGTAGAGCAGCTAGCTAAATTTATTGGACAAATAATGTAAGGTTAGCTACTCTTCATCAGCAGTAGGCTACTGTTGGCTAGCTCGCATAGCATATTGCCTGTTTGTATTGTAGCTAGTTGCTCATAGTTAATGGTGTTAACGTTGTTGTCGGCAACTTTACTGCTGTAGATTCATTCCCCACATCTACAATGACGCCTCGGAACCAACACTGGAGAAGCTGTGCCAAGCCCGCTACATTTCGGTTCTTGCGGATTAGAATTCTACTGCTTCTTGTAATGTTTTTATTGCACTCATGACTGACGCCGGGACAATGCTGGGAGGGAGGGAGGGAGCAAGCAAGCGAGAGAGTGTATGAGGCAGAGGGATGCGAAAAAGACTGAACTGAGACTGTGAGAGAATATATGTACCATATGTTTACAAAAACTTGAGTTTTCAATTTAAATAATTATATGAAAAATGTTCATTCTGCCCATGTATTTTGACGATTGTGGCTACAGTTAGAAGTATGTGTTATAGGTTTTCTACTGCTTTTTGTAATGTTTTTATTGCAGACATGACTTACAGGCACAATGCTGGGAGGGAGGGAGGCAGGCATGGATGGAGGGAGCGAGAGAGAGCGTGTATGAGGCAGAGGCAGCATGGATTGGGGTGTGAAAAAGAGACTGAACTAAGGGACAGAATATGTATGTACTAGGTTTACAAACGAACTTGAGTTTTCAGTTTAAATAGATAGTTATATATTTTCATTTTGTTGATGTCTTTTCGTCTGTTGATGTGTCACAGTTTTAAGTTGTGTTAAATTGCCTTTTCTGTGTTTTTACATTTGGGCCACCAAAAATGTACTTTGGCCACTAAATTTAGGAGCTTGGCCACCAAATTTAGGGGCTTGAAAATATACTTAAAAATATTAGTGCCTATCCCTATATACTGTTATAAATATCATTACTACAGGAATGTACTAGTATTGATACGACTATCACACTGTTTTGACAGTGGTACTATTTGTGATACGATATGTAATTGATCATAAGATGTAGTGTTTGTGGCGTCACGTGTCCTCGTCTGGGCTCTTTTGTCAATAAAGTTTGAACTGAACTGAATTGAAAGTCGTTTTAGGTTAGAGAGCGCTTTAAGGAGGGTTAGAGAATGAGAGAGAGAGAGGTGTAGTTAGAATTAGAGATCGATGGATGTTAGATTGAGATTGAGGCTTTAAACGGGTTCATATTTACCAATGATTTCCATTCTCCCCAACTCCTCAGTCTATCTTCACCTCTCTCTCTCTCTCTCTCTCTCTCTCTCTCTCTCTCTCTCCCTCTCCGTTTCTCTCTCTCTGTCTCTTCGGTCTGTCAGTGTAACTACCTCTGTATGTCTCTATTAGTCTATCCTTTTCTATCTCTTATCTTTCTTCGATTTTGTCTTTTTGGACCGCAGTGCTGTAGACTCCACCTTACTCTCTCTCTTTATCACATCCCCCCATCCATTCTCTCACTCTGTCTCTGTACAACTCTATTAGGCTGTCTCACTCTTTCCCATTTTCTCTCACTTTTTGACTCTCCATCTCTCTGTCTCTCTCTTCATCTCTCTCTGTCTGTCTCCATCTGTTTCTCTCTCCCTCTCGTTCCATCTCTCTCCATCTTTCTCTTTCCATCTCTGCCTCTCTTCTCTCTGTCTCTCTCTTTCCTTCTCTCTCTCCTCTCTCTCTCTCTCCATCTCTCTCTGTGTCTGAGTTACGGTCGTCCGGTCTTCGGGTTAGCTCTCACACAAATTACTTTGCAGCCTCCTCTATTAACCATGCAAATGCAGCACAGGCTTTACTGCTCCTCGTAAATATCCAGACCTTCTCCAGAGAGAGAGAGAAAGAGAGAGAAGGAGACACAGAGCGAGCGAGGGAGGGAGGGAGGGAGCAGAGCCTGTGAATGTGTGACCAGGGTTATATGGGCTGTAGAATTGGGTCCAGTTTAAAGGAGGAGGTTGGTTCTGTTTACCCGGGCAGACTCCTATTCTTCACTGTCACTCCTCCGTCACTCTTCCCTCCATCTCCTTCACTCCCTCTTTACCTCTCCACACATTCCAGTGTCCTCGCTCGCCTGATGGTAATGACTAAGG
>NC_079213.1:114483729-114608729 GCF_029633865.1 Lampris incognitus | reverse complement strand
CTGGAGCCTTTCATCTTCTCTACTTCCTTTCTCCCTTGCCTCAAGGCATTCTGGGATTGGCGTCCCGTTCTGTGTGATGTTTCTGAAAGCTGGATTTATAGCTTTAACATGTGCTGAGGTTTTAAGGCAGGTTGCTGTGGTGTTTTGTACTCCTGGAACCTTCTTCAGTCATCAGGTGTTTTAATGGTGGAGGAGGCTGATTGGTCAGTGTGTCCATCAGTCTTTACCAACCATTAGGGTTCTGCCAGAAGGAAGTCGGCTTGTAGAGACTCACGTTTCAACCCGGTTTGCCTCAGACACTGATTTCCAAAGGCGGTCAGTCAGAGGAATGACGCTGAGGACAGACGTACGGGTCTGTTCTTACAGTACGTTCCCATACTCCCATGTACAGCTCTCCCAGTCACAGTGGGGTTTGTGATTCTGTTTCCCAACCATCGCTCTTCATCGCTACATCCTCTTCATCGCAGTTTTATCTCTGATGCTGGAGGCTGAACCAATCAGCCCTCTTCTTTTACTTTTTCTCTCCACTTTCCTCTTCTTTCTCCTCTGCCTTCACTAGTTTTCCTCTAATGACCTCTTAAATACACACACACACACACACACACACACACACACACTCTCAAAGAAAAAGACCTCTCTGTTGCATGCATGGTACTGTGTGTTAATGGGAAACGATCAGGATTTTCAGAATATTCTCTCTCTTTCTGTGTCTGTGTGTGTCTCTGTCTGTCTTTCTGTCTCTCTCTGTCTGTTACTGTCTCTGTCTGTTACTGTCTCTGTCTGTCTGTCTGTCTGTGTGTGTCTCTCTCTCTTTCGGTCTCTGTCTGTGTCTCTATGTCTCTCTCTCTTTCGGTCTCTGTCTGTGTCTCTATGTCTCTCTCTCTCTGTCTGTCTCTCTGTCTGTTACTGTCTCTGTCTGTCTGTGTGTGTCTCTCTCTCTTTCGGTCTCTGTCTGTCTCTCTGTCTGTTACTGTCTCTGTCTGTCTGTGTGTCTCTCTCTCTTTCGGTCTCTGTCTGTCTCTCTGTCTGTTACTGTCTCTGTCTGTCTGTGTGTCTCTCTCTCTTTCGGTCTCTGTCTGTCTCTCTGTCTGTTACTGTCTCTGTCTGTCTGTGTGTCTCTCTCTCTTTCGGTCTCTGTCTGTGTCTCTATGTCTCTCTCTCTCTGTCTGTTACTGTCTCTGTCTGTCTGTCTGTGTGTGTCTCTCTCTCTTTCGGTCTCTGTCTGTGTCTCTATGTCTCTCTCTCTTTCGGTCTCTGTCTGTGTCTCTATGTCTCTCTCTCTCTGTCTCTCTCTGTCTGTCTCTCTGTCTGTTACTGTCTCTGTCTGTCTGTGTGTGTCTCTCTCTCTTTCGGTCTCTGTCTGTCTCTCTGTCTGTTACTGTCTCTGTCTGTCTGTGTGTCTCTCTCTCTTTCGGTCTCTGTCTGTGTCTCTATGTCTCTCTCTCTCTGTCTGTTACTGTCTCTGTCTGTCTGTGTGTGTCTCTCTCTCTTTCGGTCTCTGTCTGTCTCTCTCTGTCTCTGTCTGTCTCTGTGTGTGTCTCTCTCACTCTCTCTCTGTCTTTCTGCCTCTGTGTGTGTGTGTGTGTGTGTGTGTCTATATATATATTTAGAGGAGAGAGATAATGTGAAGATGATGGTCGTTTGCCTTTATAAATAAACAGATGCTGTGGGTTCACAGTGTTCACCAACATGCCGTGGTCCCGTTTGGCTTAGACTTTTAAACCCTTTAAAATGTGAGAATGAACAGATCAGTGTGAAGGGAGGGGCTTGAATGTGAAGGGTGGGGCCAGCTGAGTACGTCCTCCATTCCACCAATCAGAAGTCCACACTGCAGGCTGGCATGTGAGTCCACACTGCAGACTGGCATGTGAGTCCACACTGCAGACTGGCATGTGAGTCCACACTGCAGGCTGGCATGTGAGTCCACACTGCAGGCTGGCATGTGAGTCCACACTACAGGATGGCATGTGAGTCCACACTGCAGGCTGGCATATGAGTCCACACTGCAGACTAGCATGTGATGGATGGCATGTGAGTCCACACTGCAGGCTGGCATGTGAGTCTACACTGGAGGCTGGCATGTGAGTCCACACTGCAGACTAGCATGTGATGGATGGCATGTGAGTCCACACTGCAGACTAGCATGTGAGTCCACACTGCAGGCTGGCATATGAGTCTACACTGGAGGCTGGCATGTGAGTCCACACTGCAGACTAGCATGTGATGGATGGCATGTGAGTCCACACTGCAGGCTGGCATGTGAGTCCACACTGCAGACTAGCATGTGATGGATGGCATGTGAGTCCACACTGCAGGCTGGCATGTGAGTCCACACTGCAGGCTGGCATGTGAGTCCACACTACAGGCTGGCATGTGAGTCCACACTGCAGGCTGGCATGTGAGTCCACACTGCAGGCTGGCATGTGAGTCCACACTGCCACACTGCAGGCTGGCATGTGAGTCCACACTGCAGACTAGCATGTGATGGATGGCATGTGAGTCCACACTGCAGGCTGGCATGTGAGTCCACACTGCAGGCTGGCATGTGAGTCCACACTGCAGGCTGGCATGTGAGTCCACACTGCAGGCTGGCATGTGAGTCCACACTGCAGGCTGGCATGTGAGTCCACACTACAGGCTGGCATGTGAGTCCACACTACAGGCTGGCATGTGAGTCCACACTACAGGCTGGCATGTGAGTCCACACTGCAGACTGGCATGTGAGTCCACACTGCAGGCTGGCATGTGAGTCCACACTGCAGGCTGGCATGTGATGGATGGCATGTGAGTCCACACTACAGGCTGGCATGTGAGTCCACACTGCAGGCTGGCATGTGAGTCCACACTGCAGGCTGGCATGTGAGTCCACACTGCAGGCTGGCATGTGAGGGGTTGTGTTGGTGTGAGAGTGAAGCTCCAGTTACATCTGGAAGGATTCACTTCAGCTTTACTTGAATAAACGAGACATGTGAATGTGTGTGTATACTGTGTAAATACTAACCTTTACCTTGTCTTTCTTCTCATCTGTCTCTCTAACACCCCCCATCCGTCCTCCTCACCACACCTCCCTCCCCACTCACCTTCACACACACACACACACACACACACACACACACACACACACACACACACACACACACACACACACACACACACACACACACACACACACATCTTGTCAGATGGGTTCATCCGTCTGCTCAGACATGTGTCGTGGCACAGCTCTGTGTGGCTGTACAGCGCCACCTGCTGGTGCCACAGCACCAGGTCGTTGGGCTGTGGTCTTGTTTGTTCATGGTTTAACATGGTCATAGTCACCTGTCAATCACTTGTATGTCAGTGTCAGCAGTAAGCTTAGTAGCTTACACAAGTCTACACATCTGACTTCTTGTTACTTCTTCTTGTTGTTTGAACATCTGAACCTGTTGAGCATGAGAGCATTACTGCAGCTCTTCCAGAGTCAGAGCAGTTGACAGACGCTGCGGTCAGGCTGGTTTTCTTGCAGACAGTTTGGTTGAGAAAGCCCGCCCCTCTGCTCCTCTGATTGCACTGGAGAGAAAAAGTGACGGTGACGATTTTCTAATCAGAGTTAAACTTTTGTATACTTCAGGTGCCCAGGATGGATCAACAGTCAGCAAATAGAAAACAACTGGAAAATGTGAAAGTGATACTACCAATAGTTTGACATTGACTTAGAAGGAGCACTTAAAACCTTTCAAGAACCCCAGCTCCCCCAATCCTACCCCATCCTACCCCAACACACACACACACACACACACATTGCTTTTCTCTGGCTCCCTTCCTGAGAGTTAGACCACCACCTCCCCACCCCACCCCTCTGAGCCAAGTCCCTTTAACAGCCCTGTAGCCCCCCCACCCACTTCCCCTGTCACTCCCTTCCCTCCAGTGTGTGGGGGGATTGAGACTTTCATGATAATAAATATTAAAAAAACTAAACTCCTGACTGACACGCGCTCATCATGGTTCTTGCCAGGGATGTCTCCGCCCGGCGCTCTAAAGAAGTCAGAGAGGTCTGGTTTCAGCAGCCCCGCGCCTCCACAGACCGCCTCCTCCTCCTCCACCTCCCCACGAATGGCTTTCACACACCACCACCGGCCTGTCATAACCGGGGCTCGAGGTGAGGTCCCACCCCTTCTCCTCCCCCACAAAACCCCCACTGCACCCCTCCTCGCTGGTAATTAAACCTCCACCCCCACCACCTCACCCCAGACACTCCTGCACACACACACACACACACACACACACACACACACACACACACACACACACACACGCATGCATGCACACACACGCATGCACACCTCCTCCTCCATCAATACCTGGCAGGCGGAGCAGGGTCAGACTCTCAGGACGAGGAGCTGGGCTGGTCTTGACACCTGTAGGACTCTGGCAGTTTTATTGTGTGTGTGTGTGTGTGTGTGTGTGTGCGCGCGTGTGCGGGTGGGTGTGTCACAGGGACCCACAGTCCTCATAAAGATAGTCAAAGTCTGAACCAACTTTCTGTTAGACCAAGGCTTAAGCTGACAGCTTGGGTTACAGTTATGGTTAGGCTTAGCTCTAGTGTTAAACTCAGGCATTAGAATTAGGCTCAGGGTCAGGGGTAAAGGTTAGGTTTAAAGAGAGACTGACATGCCCTTTCTGAACACATTTTTTAACATTGGGAGTTTGAATCATAACCGAAAATATGTGTGGTTTTATGAATTCAAAGCTATTGGCTACTGTCTTTTCATGCATTTTGCATGCGACCACAGCATGGTGACCATGCATTTTGCATGCGACTATGGCATGGTGGTGGCCTACGGCACAGCAGTGCAATACAACTTGGCGAATAATATGTTCGATGATACAAATAAATGTTAGATAGATAGATAGATGGCAATACGTCGTAGCAAGATCGATAGTAAAGCTCAGCAAAATAGCACAAACTCGAGCCAAGTAGCTAGCAGGAGGGGGTGAAAGAACGGCTTCTCTGTGGTTTTATAGCATCTCGCTACGGACACACCCTATATGCAAACTGACTGGTGTCTACGTATCCACCGGCACAATTTGTCACTGGACACCATCTACAGTCAATCACAGATCTCTCTCGAGTGGCCGCAGACGCGCTGTTTTGGCCACTGAATTTCTCCGTGGTCACATCCCAACTCGGAACACAGCCTATCAGTAGGAATTTTCAAATTTTGATGTCAGTATCACTTTAAATTTTAATTATTTTTAGTTCATTTTTAGGGTTGAGATCATGATTAATTTCAGCGTTTGGGGAAATTTTGACTCGAACATACATTTTCAGCCCCAATGATAAATAAACGTGTGTGTGTGTGTGTGTGTGTGTTTTGGCACTACAGCAGACTGGTTGGAGTGAATATGGGTATAATCTTGTTGATAATCCTGATGAACCGCTCTGCTCAGACTGACAGGACACTGGCTTTGATCAAGAGTTCATACAGACGGTTTTACTACGACGATCTGAAATACTAAAAACGAAACGGAGACAGCTTTCAAATCTGCACCCACATGTTTAACTTGACTGTGATCAGCATGTAGGGACAACAGAGAGAACACACGTGAGTTAAAGTAGGTCCAGATCAGAGTTTGTTAAATCAGGCCGCTGGGATTAAACCAGCAGTGTCTTTCTGAAGGCTGTAAGTGCGAGTACTCATGACTTCACATTGACCAGAGAAGATGAATCCATCCATCCATCATCCAAACTGCTTATCCCGCTCTCAGGGTCGCGGGGATGCTGGAGCCTATCCCAGCAGTCATTGGGCAGCAGGCGGGGAGACACCCTGGACAGGCCGCCAGTCCATCACAATGCCGACTCTCACACACACACACATTCACACCGAGGGACAATTTAGTACGGCCGATTCACCTGACGTACAGGTCACCTCACAGCAAGAAGGGTTCGAGCCCCGGGGTAGTCCAACCTTGGGGGTCCTTCTCTGTGTGGAGTTTGCATGTTCTCTCCGTGTCTGCGTGGGTTTCCTCCGGGTGCTCCGGTTTCCTCCCACAGTCCAAATACATGTAGGTCAGGTGAATTGGCCATTGTCCCTAGGGGTGTGTGTGTGTGTGTGTGTGTGTGTCAGCCCTGTGATGGCCTGGCAGGGTGTCTCCCCACCTGCTGTCTAATGACTGCTGGGATAGGCTCCGGCATTCCCACCACCCTGAGAGCAGGATCAGCGGTTTGGATAATGGATGGATGGACGGTATCATACAGATGCAGGACTTGCACACACTAGTTCTTGCTGTACAAAATATACACTATACCACATTGCCCAGTTACTCAGATGCACAGTACAGATTCCATAATAAATATAAGAAGCGTAACAGTGACGGACTGGGATCAAGAAACAGCCCTGGGATATGCAACCCATACTGGCCCAACGGCCTTGTTTCCAAACCCAGCACCAACCTCCACTACACCTTTAGCCAAGTAATACTGGGGCTGTTACTAGGATAGTCACAGTATATTCAGTATAACTGTAGCCAAAAAAACAAAACAAAAAACGCTTCTATGCTCCTTATGCATTGCCTTTGTACACTGCCTGTTGACACCTATGTGCTACCGGACCTGAACCCAGTTTTTTAACACTTACTTGCGTCGTTGTCCCCTGACTAGTCTTTGTTGTGTTGTATTAACTCTCAGATGCACATCACTTTGAATAAAAGCATCTGTTAAATGAAACTGTAACCTTGTAGCATGCATTTTACAGCCAACACAGGTATCGTTTTGTCAACATCGTTATTTGAAGAGGAAATAAACAAGTATAAATGAATCATAAATAAATAAATGAAATTATTACAATAAATTGTCTAACGTAATTTTGTGTTAATCACCAGTCAGTGAGAGGAAAACAGTTCGTATTAGAAGAAACAGGCTACAGAAGACTAAACACAGAGAGGCCGACACTGCTTGAGTGGTATCAAATTACATTTATAGCTGAATTATAATGCAACACAAAAGAAAGCTTAAATTCTGTAATACAGATGTAAACAGTATTATGAAAGGAAGCTCCAACCGTAGAAAAATGGAACACTGTGACAAGCGCATAACCATATACTAGGCTACAGCCATTTAGAGCACCGGATGGCCACAGCACATAATAGAAGCTACACCAAAACATCTGACAAGACCTGCACAGCCACAGTACAGCCTATAATATAAACTGTCTTACCTTCATGCAGTTAAGACTACGCAGAAGTTTGCTTTTCTCTCCAATCCTGTCAGTCACATCGTCAGAGTCACGCTTCATCAGGATGTCTTGCTCAGTTGCCATCATCATGAAGGCCTCCAAATTCTCCTGTGATAGTGTGTTCTTCATCCATGTTGACATCCATGTTGCTGCCGCAGCTAAAGCAGTGGCAGCACCATCAGGGAGATTAGGCCTACTGCTGACATTACCCGCTGCGGTTTTCAAAAACAAACACATTTTTCACCCTTAACCAGCAGGGCTTTCTTTGCATTTTCTCTCTTTTTCTCAGCCCGCCTTTTGCCCGTTTAGTACCACGATTCATTTTCTTAAACACATTTCCACCTTAGCTAGAGCTAGCTGGACTACTGTTACGCGTTCTGCTGCAGAGGCATAGCCTACATACAACCAACATTTGCACTACGTTGCGTTGCAACAAGGAGATTCATGGGAAATGTGTTTATTCGTAATTTTGAAAAAATAAATCAAAGACTATATATAGTTCAAGTTCAAGTACTTTATGAACTTGATGTATATATATATCCATCCATCCATCCATTATCCATCCATTATCCACACCACTTACACCGCTTATCCTGCTGTCAGGGTCGTGGGAATGCTGGAGCCTATCCCATCTAGGGAGCCTATCCCTATATATACAGTGCATCCGGAAAGTATTCACACCCCTTCACTTTCCCCACATGTTGTTATGTTACAGCCTTATTCCAAAATGGATTAAATTCCTTTTTTTCTCATCAATCTACATACAATACCCCATAATGACAAAGTGAAAAAGGTTTTGTAGAAATTTTTGCAAATTTATTAAAAATAAAAAGCTGAAATATTGCATGTACATAAGTATTCACACCCTTTACTCAGTACTTGGTTGAGGCACCCTTGGCAGCGATTACAGCCTCAAGTCTTCTTGGGTATGAAGCTACAAGCTTGGCACACCTATATTTGGGGTATTTCTCCCATTCTTCTCTGCAGATCCTCTCCAGCTCTGTAAGGTCAGATGGGGAGCATCGCTGCACAGCTATTTTCAGGTCTTTCCAGAGATGTGCAATGGGGTTCAAGTCTGGGCTCTGGCTGGGCCACTCAAGGACGTTCACAGACTTGTCCCGAAGCCACTCCTTCGTTGTCTTGGCTGTGTGCTTAGGGTCATTGTCGTGGTGAAAGGTAAACCTTCGACCCAGTCTGAGGTCCTGAGCGCTCTGGAGCAGGTTTACATCAAGGATCTCTCTGTACTTTGCTCCATTCATCTTTCCCTCGATCCTGACTAGTCTCCCAGTTCCTGCCGCTGAAAAACATCCCCACAGCATGAGGCTGCCACCACCATGCTTCACTGTAGGGACGGTATTGGCAAGGTGATGAGAGGTGCCTGGTTTCCTCCAGACGTGACGTTTGGCATTCAGGCCAAAGAGTTCAATCTTGGTTTCATCAGACCAGAGAATCTTGTTTCTCATGGTCTGAAATCCTTTAGGTGCTTTCTGGCAAACTCCAAGCGGGCTGTCATGTGTCTTTTACTGAGCAGAGGCTTCCGTCTAGCCACTCTACCACAAAGGCCTGATTGGTGGAGTGCTGCAGAGATGGTTGTCCTTCTGGAAGGTTCTCCCATCTCCACAGAAGAACGCTGGAGCTCTGTCAGAGTGACCATCACGTTCTTGGTCACCTCCCTGACCAAGGCCCTTCTCCCCCGATTGCTCAGTTTGGCTGGGCGGCCAGCTCTAGGAAGAGTCCTGGTGGATCCAAACTTCTTCCATTTACGAATGATGGAGACCACTGTGCTCTTCGGGACCTTCAAAGCTGTAGACATTTTTTGTACCCTTCCCCAGATCTGTGCCTCGATACAATCCTGTCTCGGAGGTCCACAGACAATTCCTTTGACTTCATGGCTTGGTTTCTGTTCTGCCATGCACTGTCAACAGTGGGACCTTATATAGACAGGTGTGTGCCTTTCCAAATCATGTCCTATCAATTGAATTTACTACAGGTGGACTCCAATCAAGATGTAGAAACATCTCAAGGATGATCAGTGGAAACAGGATGAACCTGAGCTAAATTTTGAATGTCATAGCAAAGGGTGTGAATACTTATGTACATGCAATATTTCAGTTTTTTATTTTTAATAAATTTGCAAAAATTCCTACAAAACCTTTTTCACTTTGTCATTATGGGGTATTGTGTGTAGATTGATGAGAAAAAAATAGAATTTAATCCATTTTGGAATAAGGCTGTAACATATCAACATGTGGGGAAAGTGAAGGGGTGTGAACACTTTCCGGATGCACTGTACCCCCCCCCCCACACACACACACACACACTGTAACAAGTCATTCTGAATGTCGGCCATAGCCCTTGCGGCATTTGACCAAATTCCCGATGGCCAGTCCATCACTGTTCACAAACTCTGTCAGATGACGTTTAAAGTTTTACATTCACATCATAAAATATCAGGCTACACCTGACTGAAATGGAAGGAGTCTCTGTCTGTATATGTGTCCTTTGATTTTCTCGACAGCTGTTCATTCTATCGACTTCACACTTGGCGGTTGTGTTGCTGACTGTGAAGTTTGGATGAGCGGTTCTTGAGAAAGCTGCAAACAGTTAAGTCTTCAGTGAACTTAGTCATAAACTTTGAATTAGTGATGTGCGAGTCATGAAAGAATGGTTCGAAACAAACGATTCTTTTTACTAAGTCGGGGGTGACAACTCCTCATCTCCATTAACTCGTTCACTGACTCACCCCTCTTGCTAGCTAGTACGAACTGCAGAGACGACGCACAACAATGTGTCACTATTTTGCAACTCTTACATTAACTATATTTGTGGAATGTCTTTAATTATGCTCAATAATTCAGGTAAGAAAATCGAAGAAGTTGAATCAATTCATCTGGACACTTTTACTGACAGAAACGTTTCATCACTCATCTCAACTGACTGTAGGTATCCCCGCCCTTATAAACAATACAGTGGCATAACAACCCAAACCAACAATCAGTTTCATATGCAAATATGGACGTGACCATTAACTGGAGTTTCAATGGCCATGTGTACTATCCACAGGATTTAGGAATAGTTGCAATCACAGCATTGTAAGATAGTGACAGATGTACTCTTGGGCAGCCCCCTCGGTTCAGGGATGATCATTCCCTCTTCACATAGATGGCCTCTTTGACTCCCTGTTCAGACCAGCATTCCTCCCTTTCAAGGATTTGCACATCCTCATCCTTGAAAGAGTGGCCACTGGGTCTGTAGATGGTGTAGACTTTGGAGTCCTGGCCTGACATGCTAGCTCTCCTGTGTTGTGCCAGCGTCTGTTTGGTTTCCCTGATGTACAAGTCATGGCAATCCTCCCGGCACTTAAGAGCGTACACTATATTGCTGTGTTTGTGCCGGGGGACACGATCCTTGGGGTGGACCAACTTCTGGTGCAGCATTTTTTGGGGTTTGAAAGCAACTGAGACATGGTGTTTTGAAAATACGTGTTTCAACTGTTCTGACACCCTCGCCACATATGGAATCACCACTGGTTTACACTTAGACAGCTGTTGTCCTTCTTTCTTCAATTGGCTGTTCCACTGTTTGAGCATCTTCCTGGCTTTGACAGATGCCCAGTTAGGATAATCACACTTAACCAGGGTCCGTTTAATGTGGGATTTCTCTCCTTCCCCGGCCGCTGTGTCATCGGGGACGTTGTCAGCTCGGTGGTCCAGCGCCTTGATGACTCCTAGTTTGTGCTCCAGTGGATGATGAGAGTCAAACATTAAGTACTGATCAGTATGTGTTGGTAACGGTAAACATCAACAATTAAATGTCCCCCATCACCAATTGCAATTTCACAGTCTAATAGGGGTGGAGGGAAAAAATCAATTCTTAGATGCATCGAGATTCTCTCATAAAAGATTGTCTCGATGCAGAAAACTCAATAATCGGAAATTCAAAGCTCAATTCTTGACTGGGCTGTACACTCCTTACGGCTGCCGCTGAACCAGCTGGATGGTGAAACGTAACGGACATAAAACATGTGCATTGTGTTTATGTTGTAAGCTAGGCTACTCCTTCAGTTTTGGTGAGGATGGCTGAGCGCGAGCAACCAAAGTTGGATACAAACCGACTGGCACCCTCTGGCTTTATGGAAGCATTTTGGCTTCTATGAAGTTGAAAGGAAAAGGGACCAGGACAAGAGTCACACTGTATGCAAGTTGTGTCTAAGTAAAATAAGATATTTTGGGAACACAGCAAACACGAGAAACCATATTTCACGTTTCAACCTGGAGTTGGAGGAAAAACAGCCGGTTGTAGTTGCTGCCATCCAGAGAACAAGTGGTATCAAAGCTTCCACCGAACTTGGGAGGGGCGAAGCAAATCACAAAGTCGATCGCAACTTTTATTGCCAACGATTTGCACCCCTACTCAGTGATTGAGAACCAGGGCTTTCATGCTATACTGCACACTTTGGAGCCGAGATACAACATCCCATCTCGACGTTTTTTCACGACACAGCAATACCATCACTATATCATGGAATCGCTGAGGAAAGTGGGTAGGATAGCAATAACATGTGATGCGTGGCTATCCATTGCTACAGAATCTTATGTCATCGTAACTGCATTTTATTACCAATGACTGGCAGCTTGTGTCTCATGTGCTCCAAACAAGAGCAATGTGTGAGAGCCACATGGCTGCAAATGTGGCTGAGCGGTTACAGAATGTAGCAGAAGAATGGCAGTTCACTACCAAAGATGTAGTTTTAGTAACTGATAACGCCCCCAACATGACTCTTGCTGTTCAACTGGGTAAATTCCTACATGTGAGATGTTATGCCCACGCTCTAAATCTGGCATCTCAGCAAGCGCTCAAGTTGCCCACTGTATCAAGGCTACTGGGCCTTGGTCAGACGTGTTACTAGGCCTCAGCCTGGGCCTACGTGTTACTGGGCTACTGGGCCTGGGTCAGACCTGTTAACATGTTTTTCCACCGCAGCGCCACTGCAAAACACCAGCTTGAGGAGAAGCAGAGGCTACTTAGTCTGCTGTGTCACAAGCTGAAAACAGACGTCAGCTGCAGGTGGAACATGTTTTAAAAGTAGCAAGTAGTCACACAGTGAGAAAAAAATAAATCGCGTATAGAAATCAAAAATGTTGATGCATCAAGATGCATCAATAATCATTTTATAATCGCATCATAGCCCTGTGAATCGGAATTGAAAGGTGCCCAGAGTCCCACCCCTACAGTGTAAGAAGGCTAACCTGTAATTTTTCACATCCTCCCTGGTGAAATGTGCTACATCCTGAGATTTAATTTTAACCCAGGTGTTGTCCACAAATCTGAACCAGTGGCTAGGTGGTGTCCCTGGATAAGACATCAGAGTCTCTTTTCCACTTCCTATATGTACAAGTTAGCCACTGTAGGAGAGACTGGGGAACCCATAGCACACTCATGCCTCTGCCTATAGTACTGCCCCTTGTATGTGAAGTACGTGGCCTGAAGACTCCTGAAGCTGTGCTCTTTCACTCATTGTAAATACTAAACGAGAAATGGGGAAGAGATACCAGTGACAGCACAGAAGAGTAACCAAAACTGTTATAAGTATTTTTATTAAAATGACAACTACAGTCTGAAAAAACAGGGATGCCTGGCTTCCTTGGCCTCCTTGAGAAACTGCCACTGCTTAAATCGAGTCAGTGGTATTTGTATAGCCCAATATCACAAATTACAAATTTGCCTCAAGGGCTTTACAGCAACACAACATCCTGTCCTTAGACCCTCACATCGGCTAAGGAACAACTCCCTAAACAAAACCTTAACAGGGAGAAAACATAGGAAAAAATCTCAGGCAGATTAACAGAGGAGGATCTCTCTCCCAAGATGGACAACATGCAATGGATGTTGTGTTTACACAATTTGCACAACACAGCATTGAAAGAAGATAACACAATTATAATGGAATTATAAAATATATGAAGAATATGATGAGGAGGATGCCAAGCAGTGTCCAGATGGCACCGGAACAGCCCAGGACCCGAGCATCACCATTGAGACCTGGGAGGAGGACAGACTGCACGTGCACACAAGAGAGACTCGCATCACACCATTCACACACACAGGAGAAGAGAAAGGAGAAGACATCAGCCAGAGAGAGAGAAAAGACATGTGAGAGAAGAGAACAGTTTGCAATAGTCGATCATCTATACTCTATAATCCATACTCTTTAATCTATACTCTATAATCTCGTGGGCAGAACAGTGGTTGGTAAATTCATTGAGACAGGAACCGACCCACCATGCAGTACAGGTTGTGAAGCACTCAACTTAAAGGCAACTAATTGTAGGCTAAGGTAAAAAGATGAGTTTGGATTTAAAGACTCAACAGACTCTGATGGTCTGATGGCAGCAGGCAGGTTATTCCACAAGAACGGGGCCCGATAGGAAAAGGCCCTGCTGCCACCAGCTGACTTCTTGTAACTTGGGGTACACACAGGAGCCCTGTATTTTGAGAACGAAGAGCTCGAGATGGCATGTAAGGTTTAAGGAGATCAGACAGGTAAGATGGGGCAAGCCCATTTAGGATTTTATAAGTCAGCAGAAGCACCTTGTATTCTGATCTAACATGGACAGGAAGCCAATGAAGGGAGGCAAGAATTGGTGTAATAAGGTCAAATTTCCTAGATTTAGTTAGGATTCTAGCAGCAGCAATCTGAACCATCTTAAGACTTTTAGTACCAGCATGTGGCAGACCTGAGAACAGAACATTACAGTGATCAAGTCTGGATGAAACACATGCATGTATTAGAGTCTCTGCGTCAGCCATGGACACCAGTCATAGACCGGAAAGACTGAATTTTAGCTATGTTACGTAAGTGAAAACAGGCCAACAGGCTTCATCTGAGGGACTGTTGGTGGTCCTCTGGAATATTTTGAGCCCATTCTCATCTCACAGCACCATATAGTGACACTGGTCAATCAATCAATCACTCAGTCAGTTAGTCAATCAATCAATCAGTCTTTATTTTAACACCTGGGAAGTTTATTCTGTAGTCAGGTTAAAAACAACAACAGTAGGGCATCCGGGTAGCGTGGTGGTCTATTCCGTGGCCTACCAACACGGGGATCACCGGTTCGAATCCCTGTATTACCTCCGGCTTGGTCGGGCGTCCCTACAGACAGAAGTCATCTGAGCCGTCCCGGTCTCTGCTCCACCCCCTCTGCCAATCCGGGGAGGGCTGCAGACTACCACATGCCTCCTCCCGTACACGTGGCGTCGCCAGCTGCTTCTTTTTACTGGACAGTGAGGAGTTTCACCAGGGGGACGTAGCACGTGGGAGGATCACGCTATTCCCCCAGTTCCCCCTCCCCCCTGATCAGGCACCCAGACCGACCAGAGACCAGAGGAGGCGCTAGTGCAACGAACAGGACACATACCCACATCTGGCTTCCCACCCGCAGACACGGCCAATTGTGTCTGTAGGGACGCCCGACCAAGCCGGAGGTAACACGGGGATTCAAACCGGCGATCCCCGTGTTGGTAGGCAACATAATAGACCGCTATGCTACCCGGACATCCTCACCAGGAGATTTTTGGCATCATTTCAACATTTTGTCAACCGTGTCCATTTACGATGTGGTGGGACGAGAACACGTTGATATTTCAGAGGAGGTGAACAAACGAGCTCTAGCAGAAGTGGTTCCTCCTCATCAGTTTCTCTGCGTCTCCTGAACGCCTGCAGAGCTCCTCACCACTGTCTGCAGGAGAACTAGCAGAGCTTCGCTCGTCCTGCGCTTCCTTCTACACTTCCCCCTCCTCCCCCTCCTTGTTCTGCTCCTCATTCCTCCTCTTCTGCACCTCCTGTCCTTAGTGGAAAACAACCGTTTCATCCTTTTAATCCATTTCCTCATTTTATTGTTTAGTAATCCACCACTGGATTGCAAGTATCTTCTTCATATGCACAACAGAGAAAGACAGAAAGAAAGAGGGAGTGACAGTGGGAAAATAGACAGACAGATGGAGACAGAGCGATGATGGAAAGAGACATGAAGGAAAGGCAGAGAGACGAAGGAAAGATAATTATGGAAAGAGACATGGAGAGAGATGAAGGAAAGAGACAGATGGATAGAGAGATGAAGGAAAGACAGATGGAGAGACACAGAGATGAAGGATAGAGACAGACAGATGATGGAAAGAGACATGAAGGAGAGAGAGAGATGAAGGAAAGGCAGAGAGACGAAGGAAAGATAATTATGGAAAGAGACATGGAGAGAAATGAAGGAAAGAGACAGATGGATAGAGAGATGAAGGAAAGACAGATGGAGAGACACAGAGATGAAGGATAGAGACAGACAGATGATGGAAAGAGACATGGAGGAGAGAGAGATGAAGGAAAGGCAGAGAGACGAAGGAAAGATAATTATGGAAAGAGACATGGAGAGAAATGAAGGAAAGAGACAGATGGGGAGAGAGAAATGAAGGAAAGACAGATGATGATGGAAAGAGAGAGAGATGAAGGAAAGAGAGATGGAGACAGAGATGGAGTGACATGAAGGAAAGAGATGGAGAGAGGAGGAGATGAAGGAAAGAGAGAGATGGAGAGAGGGGGAGATGAAGGAAAGAGAGAGATGGAGAGAGGGGGAGATGAAGGAAAGAGAGATGGAGAGAGGGGGAGATGAAGGAAAGAGAGATGGAGTGACATGAAGGAAAGAGATGGAGAGAGGGGGAGATGAAGGAAAGAGAGAGGGGGAGATGAAGGAAAGAGAGAGATGGAGTGACATGAAGGAAAGAGATGGAGAGAGGGGGAGATGAAGGAAAGAGAGAGGGGGAGATGAAGGAAAGAGAGAGATGGAGTGATATGAAGGGGACAGAGGGGGAGATGAAGGAAAGAGAGGGGGAGATGAAGGAAAGAGAGATGGAGAGGGATGGAGAGAGGATGAAGGAAAGAGATGGAGAGAAATGAAAGAGGGGAAGGAAAGACAGATGGAGAGAGAAATGAAAGAAAGATAAAGGAAAGAGCGGTGAAAGAAAGCGAGATGGAGAGAGAGAGAGATGAAGGAAAGCGAGATGGAGAGAGAAATGAAGGAAAGCTAAAGGAAAGAGAGATGGAGAGAGAGAGAGAGATGAAGGAAAGCGAGATGGAGAAAGATGAAGGAAAGAGAGAAATGAAAGAGGGGAAGCAAAGACAGATGGAGAGAGAAATGAAAGAGAGAGATAAAGGAAAGAGAGTGGTGAAGGAAAGAGACAGAGAGAGAGAGAGAGAGAGAGAGAGAGAGAGATGAAGGAAAGAGAGCGGTGAAGGAAATAGACAGAGAGAGAGAAATGAAAGAAAGATGAAGGAAAGAGAGAGAAATGAAAGGGGAAGGAAAGACAGATGGAGAGAGAAATGAAAGAGAGAGATAAAGGAAAGAGAGAAATGAAAGAGGGGAAGGAAAGACAGATGGAGAGAGAAATGAAAGAGAGGGGAAGGAAAGACAGATGGAGAGAGAAATGAAAGAGAGAGATAAAGGAAAGAGAGTGGTGAAGGAAAGAGACAGAGAGAGAGAGAGAGAGAGAGAGAGAGAGAGATGAAGGAAAGAGAGCGGTGAAGGAAATAGACAGAGAGAGAGAAATGAAAGAAAGATGAAGGAAAGAGAGAGAAATGAAAGGGGAAGGAAAGACAGATGGAGAGAGAAATGAAAGAGAGAGATAAAGGAAAGAGAGAAATGAAAGAGGGGAAGGAAAGACAGATGGAGAGAGAAATGAAAGAGAGGGGAAGGAAAGACAGATGGAGAGAGAAATGAAAGAGAGAGATAAAGAAAGAGAGAAATGAAAGAGAGAGATAAAGAAAGAGAGAAATGAAAGAGAGGGGAAGGAAAGAGGGGAAGGAAAGACAGATGGAGAGAGAAATGAAAGAGAGAGATAAAGAAAGAGAGCGGTGAAGGAAAGAGACAGAGAGAGAGAGAGGCAGTGAAGCAAGGAGATTTGCAAAGTGGAACTAATCCTGGACCTTTCTTCTGTGTTCAACATTTAGGCTGCTGATTGACAATAGCACACACACACACACACACACACACACACACACGCATGCACGCACACACACACACACACACACACGCATGCACGCACACACACACACACACACACACACACACACACACACACATGCGCGCGCACAAACCTACCCTGGTGTTCCCTTTATCCCACACCCACCCCTGATCTGTGATTGAGCTCTGTTCATTATTTGCATATTGTGTGTGTGTGTGTGTGTGAGTGTGTGTTGAATGGGATACATTGGGGGTCTTAGTAGCTACAAAGAGTTGTGTTGAAGCAGCAGATCAGCTGATGCCGGTTGTCTTTGATCATCTTGGTGTCGTTGGGGGTTGTTGCTCCTCCTCAGAGCTCCTCGCCCACAGGGAGAACCACCGATAAAGAGGAGGAGCGCCCCCCCCCCCACTCAGAGGCCTCTAGCAAGCCTCCAGAGGACCCTCGTTGTTTGCTGTGTTGGATTCGTCCTGGGTTAGCATGGGTTAGCATGGTCTGCTGGCTGGCCTCTTGTCTTCAGGAGCCTCGTTTAATGTGTAAAACACGTCTTTGTTAAAGGATAAAGAAAGTGCCTTTTTACAACCCTGGGGTTCATTCCTGTACTTGGGCGGGTTTTCCACCAGTCCTATCACTTATGGTCTCATTTTACTCACCGGCTTCATTCAGTAGGTGTTGGACATGGACCACCGCTGGGCTCAGCTTTACAGCAGTGTCTTATGGGACAAGTGAATAGGAGTGTTTAAACAACAGCGCCCCCTAGTGTGTCAGTCAGACTGTGTCCATGACTGTCCATCACCTATGACTTCTCTATTGTGCTGGCCGGCTAGTTTATGGATGTTACTACTACCTACAGTAAGTATAGGCTGCTACTTCCTGAACCAGGAAGTAGATCAGCAGAGTCACCCACCACTGATCATATTGGACATCTCTCACGGTAACTTTTAACTTTCACTTCCACATACCTGGTTTACATAATTGGCTTAAATTGGACTGGATGAAACATGTCTGACCCTTTTCAGTTGTCCCATAAGACACTGTTGTAAAGCTGAGTCCAGCGGTGGTCCATGTGGTGCAGCATAGTGTCGTCCATCTTCATTAAATTACAGAAAGTTGAATCAGTTAATCTGGACACAACGTTTATTGACAGATACGCTTCATCACTCAGATCTAAGTGACCTCTTCAGTCTCAACTGACTGCAGGTGTCCCACCCTTATTAACAATACAGTGACTGCAGGTACCCCCACCCTTATGAACAATACAGTGACTGCAGGTGTCCCCACCCTTATAAACAATACAGTGACTGCAGGTGTCCCCACCCTTATAAACAATACAGTGACTGCAGGTACCCCCACCCTTATGAACAATACAGTGACTGCAGGTACCCCCACCCTCAAACAATACAGTGACTGCAGGTGTCCCACCCTTATTAACAATACAGTGACTGCAGGTACCCCCACCCTTATAAACAATACAGTGACTGCAGGTGTCCCCACCCTTATAAACAATACAGTGACTGCAGGTACCCCCACCCTCATAAACAATACAGTGACTGCAGGTACCCCCACCCTTATTAACAATACAGTGACTGCAGGTGCCCCCACCCTTATTAACAATACAGTGACTGCAGGTGTCCCCACCCTTATAAACAATACAGTGACTGCAGGTACCCCCACCCTTATGAACAATACAGTGACTGCAGGTACCCCCACCCTTATTAACAATACAGTGACTGCAGGTGTCCCCACCCTTATAAACAATACAGTGACTGCAGGTGTCCCCACCCTTATAAACAATACAGTGACTGCAGGTACCCCACCCTTATAAACAATACAGTGACTGCAGGTACCCCCACCCTTATGAACAATACAGTGACTGCAGGTGTCCCCACCCTAATAAACAATACAGTGACTGCAGGTGTCCCCACCCTTACAAACAACACAGTGGCATAATGACCCAAACCAACCACCAGTTTCATATGCAAATGACTGTGACCATTAATTAACTACCGTTACCGTGGTCATGTGTACTGTTCACAGAGGATTGGGGAATGGTTGTAATCACAGCATTGTAAGATGGTGACAGATGTACTTTTACCCCCCCCCCCCCCCCGTTCAGAGATGGTTGTTCCCTCTTCACATAGATGGCCTCTTGGATTCCACGTTCAAAACAGCATTCCTCTCTATCAAGGATGGTCACATCTTAATCCTTGAAAGAGTGGCCACTGGTCTGTAGATGGTGTAGACTGTAGAGTCCTGGTCTGTAGATGGTGTAGACTGTGGAGTCCTGGTCTGTAGATGGTGTAGACTGTGGAGTCCTGGTCTGTAGATGGTGTAGACTGTGGAGTCCTGGTCTGACATGTTATCTCTCCTGTGTTGTGCCATCCTCTTAGTCAGCGTCTGTTTAGTTTCCCCAATGTACAAGTCACGACAACCCTCCTGGTACTTAACAGCTACACTATATTGCTCTGTTTGTGCCGGGGGACCTGATCCTTGGAGTGGACCAACTTCTGGTGCAGTGTGTTTTGGGGTTTGAAGGCGACTAAGAGGCGACGTTTGGAAAATATGTGTTTCAACTGTTCCAACACTCCCACCCCATACAGAATCACCACTGGTTTACACTTAGACAGCTGTTGTCCTTCTCCTCTCTTCCATCAGCTGGTCCACTGTTTGGGGTCTTCCTGGATTTAAACAACACCCAGTTAGGATAACCACACTTAACCAGGTCTGTTTAATGTGGGACTTCTCCCCTTCCCCAGCTGCTGTGTCAGTGGGGACATTGTCGGCTCGGTTCTTAGCGTACATCTTTCACCATCTTACAATGTTGTGATTGAAACCATTCCCAAACCCTCTGTGAACAGTAAACATGGCCGCTGTAACTCTAGTTAATGGTCACACACATATTTGCATATGAAACTGGTGGTTGGGTTGAGTCGTTATGCCACTGTATTGTTTATAAGGGTGGGGAGTAGTGCTGCAACTAACGACTATTTTGATAGTCGACTAGTCGCGATTATTGAAACGATTAATCGACTAGTCAGACAATGAATCGCACAAAACAAAAGCTCATGTCACTGACCATCATGCTTAGTATTGACTCGGTGAGGGCAGTCGCTTGCTGCGGTGTACACGTCTGCTTCTTTTCCATAAAGCCATCCCTGGTACCTTTACTCTTCTTCGGAGTCGGACTGCATAAATTTGATTAAAAAAGACTTGTCAGGCAAAAGGGGGACATTACTCTTTTAAACTCATCCTGCACGCGGGTAAAGACGGAGTTGTATTGGCTTTATGGTAATGCTAAAAGCCAAGACAACTCCGTCTATACATAGCTAGCTAAACAGCTAACTATCTTACCGAGGCGCGTCCGCATCGTCCAGATGTCAAACGTGCCTCTGCTTCACATTTTCGTGCATTACTGAGGCGCTCCCTTGATAAGCACGGTCCACCTTTCAAATCTTGCAGGTAATCCTTTACTTTGCCAAGTTGAGGGTGAAATGCTCCCATACTTTAGGTGTTTTAGGACGTGATGGCGTTGTGTTGGCCGCCGCCATTTTGCTGTTTTGTTTATCTGTCCGGTCGCTTCAGCATTCGTTCCCGGTCGCTTTTGCGCATGCGCAACTCTCAGAGCGCTGGGAAGGAAGTGAGATCACTGTAACTTCCTTCACCAGCTCCGGCGAAACGATGTTTAGTTCAGTTCCACTGCGGGAAATACATGTGCGATGACGTAACCGACGAATTGTTGACAATTAATTCATTGGCAACTAATTTTGTCGACTACGTCGATTAATTGTTGTACTCCTAGTGGGGACACCTAAGGTCAGTTGAGACTGAAGAGCTCACTTAGGGCCCTGACACACCAGGCCGTCGGGCCGTTGGTGAGTGGCTGGGACCCTACTTTTTGCAGTGTGTCCCGCACTAGTTGGACCCCTGTCGGCAGCTTTTTGGATTCAGCATGTTGAATCGGCGGAGCCCGTCAGTGAGAGAGATCACTCTGTTTGGCTGTTCAGCTTAGTGAATCAGTGCTAAGCTAGCAAATCAGGGCCGTCGACTGTAGTCTTTGCGGTGTGTTCAAGTGCTACTTTTTGGCCCAGGCGCCAGGCGATGTGAGGCGACGCAACAGTTGGCCTTCATCGCTGCTATCCGGTTTGGTGTGTCTGGGTCCTTGGATGAGTGATGAAACATATCTGTCAGTAAACGTTGTGTCCAGATGAGCTGATTCAACTTTCTGTGATTTTCTTACCTGGACTATTGAGCATGCATCAAGACATCTTCATCATGGCAGCCAGATGAGGAAGAAGAAGGCAGGTAGTGTTGACTCTGAAGAAATGATGGTGTTGTCTAACTGGCAGATATGACAGAACAAGCTGGTAGAAGAGCTTTACCAACACATAGTACTACATCAAGAAGTACCAACACATAGTACTACATCAATAAGTATAACTCAGGTTCCACCAGGTTTTATGTTTGTTTCTGACACAACAGCCCTGCTGACTCTCATTCATTTGGAATGAAGCTCAGCCCACACTCACCTCACCAACACCTACATATAGGGGACACAGAGATCCAGGACTGTGCCTTTAACAGGCAGCTGGTCATTGTGCTCTTGAGCCACTACTTTGTTTGGAGACAAGTGTCAGCCAACATAAAAGAATCTTAATGTGGCCCCCGCTGATTTTGAGTGGAATAACCCTCTAACACCCAGCCTTTAACAGCATCCGCATCTCGACATGAAACTACAGCAGAAAGTTCTCAGCAAAACTTTCAAGAATGACGTGAAGTAAGTTGTTGAAGACACCTGATTCACACACACACACACACACACACTGAGATGCACCATCTCAGACAACACCATGAACTTGTCCAGACCAGCGGAAACCGGTTCAGTCCACCTTTGTTTACCCTCTGCACTGTCCTCTCCCTGGACCGAAATATGAATCATGAGCTGAATGAGAACATGACACAGTGCGAGCTATTTAAGGAATTGGAAATCATTCGGGAACACTTAGGTGTGGTCGGCGATGACGGCGGTAGCTAGCGATTTTCAGCCATCTGTAATTGACTTCGTCCATTTCCATAATGGACTCTGGCAGTCCGCTTCCTGGGAACAACCTCTTGCCCGCCACTGGACCTGGTGCACAGCCAATGACAGCACAGTGGGGGGGCGTGGTCAGTGCAGGGAACAGGACAAGGGTGATAGATGTCACTGGTCTGATTCCAGTGCAGTGATCCAGGTGTGCAGAGCTCTAACCCACAGACATGACTGACAGCTCCACAACTCAGGTGTGTGTGTGTGTGTTGCCCCTAAAGGAGGCGGGTCCAACAGGGTGGTTCTTATGCCTACACTAACACACACACACACACACACACACACACACACACACACACACACACACACACACACACAACATCCAGTCAAAAAGCAGAGGGACAATCAAACCAATGACAGAGAGAGGGAGAGAGAGACATAGAGGAAGGGCAGAGAGAGCTATCCATCCCATTTTACTGTAAATACAATGGCTAGAGGGTGAACACACACACACACACACACACACACACACACAAACACACACACGCGCGCACACCAGTCAGAGGTTTCCAGTCAGCCCCTATTGACAGAACCATAAATCACAGTGGAGTTAAGTGAATTACTGCACCAGAGAGCTGTGCCTTTAACAATGTTTATGTAGTATCAGCTTACTATCTTTACCTCCATCCCCTCCTCAATCTCTCTCTCCATCCATCCATCCATCCATCTCTCTCTCTCTCTATCCTCATCTTTCTGTCTCTCTCACTACTCTGTAGGTCTCTCTCCTTCTCTTCCCGTCTTCCTCTGTTGTCTTGTCTCTATCATGCTACAACCTCCTCTTTTTCCTTTCCTTTCTTTTGTTGTCTCTTCTTTACTCTCTCTATCCCATTCTTTCTATTTCCTCTCTTTCTGTCTTACTCTGTCTTCGCTCCTCCCTCTCTCTCTCCCTCCACCCTCTCCTCTGTAGGAGGTGGTTGAGGCCCAAGGCCCCATAAGTCAGGCAGCGTAAAGAGGCTGTCCTGCTCTCTGCCTAATCACCAATAAGTGAATATTAGGCCTATTAAGAGAGCTCTAATGAGATTGTACCGCTTACAATGAAATGCCTGATAAGGACTCATCCATTACTAAAGCACACACACACACACACACACACACACACACACACACACACACACACACACACACACACAGGCGGGGGGGAGAGGAGAGAGTAGAAGGTGCAATGCAGCAACTTCAACTTCAATCTTCATTGACCTTCTACCAGAAACACACACACACACACAGGTTGCACTGTTGACAGTGATGAAATGACGGGCAGGATGGCACGTTTTGCCCAGCCCCATTTGATTGACAGCTAAGTGCATGAAGTGCATTGTGGTCCATAGGCATATTTTCATCTGCACTGCTTGCTGGCTGTCCCGTGTGTGTGTACATGTTGTGTATGACAATCATCATTTCTTTTCAATTAGCCTGAATATATCTGTCTCTATATCGCACTCTCTCTCCCTCCCTCCCCCTCCCTCCCTCCCTCTCTCTCTCTCTCTCTCTCTCTCTCTCTCTCCAGCAAGTCCCCATGCCACTCCCTCCAGCCTTCACTTCCCATCGTCCCCGATCATCCAGCAGCCGGGCTCCTACTTCTCCCACCCGGCCATCCGGTACCACCCGCAGGAGACGCTCAAGGAGTTTGTGCAACTTGTCTGCCCCGAGTCCGGACAGCAGGCGGGACAGGTGGGCTTTCTAAATGTAAGACCTCCCACACCTACCCACAGCGCGAGCACACACACACACACACACACATAAGACACACAGTATGCCTTTGTACACAAGGTCTACATGTATGTGTGCGTGCACTGTGGTGCATGACAGTGTGAACACAGTTGGAAAAAGCAATGCAGTGGAATTGTGCGCATGCACATTCCCCAGCCTCTGTCAGTAGTCAGATAGTTGATATATTTGCGTCTAGACACAGAATCGATAGCTCTGCCCTACACACACATACACCCACCCACACGCACACTCACACTCACACACAGAATAAGTGGTCAGGGAGAGTTAGCATCAGGCTGGTTTCTTCCTCTCAGCAGCCACAGTCCTCCAGAACCAGTGACCATATTCAGCCTCTTATGAAGTCCACCTTAAATGAGTTGTGATATATTTACAGATCTGCCCCAGTTTCTGTCGTCCCACTGAACATCCTCATTCACACGAGCTAGTGTGACCCTGCTAACTGCTGCATGCTAGGAGCAGCTACACACCAGCAGTTTATTGGAGTAGCAAAGTTATTTACAAGCCTCTCACTCACTCCCTCTGTCTCTCTCACTCACTCTCTCCCACCTCACTCTCTCTCTGTCTCACTCGCTCCCTCTGTCTCTCTCACTCACTCACTCTCTCCCCCCTCACTCACTCTCTGTCTCTCTCACTCACTCACTCTCTCCCCCCTCACTCAATTCAATTCAATTCAATTCAATATGTGCTTTATTGGCATGACATACATTTGTGTACATATTGGCATGACATACATTTGTGTACATATTGCCAAAGCATGTAAAACAACAACACAATACAACAATGATTATAATAATAACAGCAACAACAACAATGATTATGATATTAAATAACAATAGTAGCAATAGGTGCCGTCATCCACTATCTCTCAGGTTGTGGCAAGATAATATAAATCTTGCTGCAATGTTCGCCGCTGGCCCCCCTCCCAGGACCACCCGCAGCTTACCTGCGTCGTCCATTTCCTGGTACTCTGGAATCACATGTTCCAGTTCCTTGACAAAAGCCCGGCGCTGTTTTTCAAATCTGTCACATTTAAGGAGGAAGTGCACCTCTGTCTCCACCTCATCTGTCATGCACTGACCACATGATCGTTGCTCTTTTGGCAACCACGTCTTTTTGTGTCTCTCTCACTCACTCACTCTCTCCCCCCTCACTCTCTCTCTGTCTCACTCACTCACTCTTCCTGTGTCTCTCACTCACACACTCTGTCTCTCTCACTCACTGTCTCTCACTCTGTCTGTCTCTCACTCACTGTCTCACTGTGTCTCTCACTCTCTCTCACTCAGTCACTGTCTCGCTCTCACTCACTCTCGCTCTCTTGCCCTGTCACTCACTGTCTCTGTCTGTCTCTCACTCACCCACTCTCTGTCTCACTGTCTCACACACACACATGTACGCAGGGGTGATTGTCCAGACTTAATAAACATTTAGACTGATAAAGCAACCATTGTAGCCAGAGCGCACGCGTGTGCGCGAGAGAGAAACTGGGTTGAGGACGGAAGGAGAAAGAGAGAGAAACTGGTTTGAGGATGGAAGGAGAGAGAGAGACTGGTTTGAGGATGGAAGGAGAGAGCGAGAGAGACTGGGTTGAGGATGGAAGGAGAGAGAGAGAGAGACTGGGGTGAGGATGGAAGGAGAGAGAGACTGGGTTGAGGATGGAAGGAGAGAGAGAGACTGGGGTGAGGATGGAAGGAGAGAGAGAAACTGGTTTGAGGATGGAAGGAGAGAGAGAAACTGGTTTGAGGATGGAAGGAGAGAGAGACTGGGGTGAGGATGGAAGGAGAGAGAGAGACTGGGGTGAGGATTGAAGGAGAGAGAGAGAGACTGGGTTGAGGATGGAAGGAGAGAGAGAGAGACTGGGTTGAGGATGGAAGGAGAGAGCGAGAGAGACTGGGTTGAGGATGGAAGGAGAGAGAGAGAAACTGGTTTGAGGATGGAAGGAGAGAGAGAGAGAGACTGGGGTGAGGATGGAAGGAGAGAGAGAGACTGGGGTGAGGATGGAAGGAGAGAGAGAGAGACTGGGTTGAGGATGGAAGGAGAGAGAGAGAGACTGGGTTGAGGATGGAAGGAGAGAAAGAGAGAGACTGGGTTGAGGATGGAAGGAGAGAGAGAGAGAGACTGGGTTGAGGATGGAAGGAGAGAGAGAGAGACTGGGTTGAGGATGAAAGGAGAGAGAGAGAGAGAGAGAGAGAGAGAGAGAGAGAGAGAGAGAGAGAGAGAGAGAGAGACTGGGTTGAGGATGGAAGGAGAGAGAGACTGGGTTGAGGATGGAAGGACAGAGAGAGAGAGACTGGGGTGAGGATGGAAGGAGAGAGAGAGAGAGACGGGTGAGGATGGAAGGAGAGAGAGAGAGAGACTGGGTTGAGGATGGAAGGAGAGAGAGAGAGAGACTGGGCTGAGGTTTGAAGGAGAGAGAGAGAGACTGGGTTGAGGATGGAAGGAGAGAGAGAGAGAGACTGGGTTGAGGATTGAGGGACAGAGAGAGAGAGACTGGGTTGAGGATGGAAGGAGAGAGAAAGAGAGTGGGTTGAGGATTGAAGGACAGAGAGAGAGAGACTGGGTTGAGGATGGAAGGAGAGAGAGACTGGGTTGAGGATGGAAGGACAGAGAGAGAGAGACTGGGTTGAGGATGGAAGGACAGAGAGAGAGAGAGACTGGGTTGAGGATGGAAGGACAGAGAGAGAGAGACTGGGTTGAGGAATGAAGGACAGAGAGAGAGAGAGAGAGAGAGAGAGAGAGAGAGAGAGAGAGAGACTGGGTTGAGGATTGAAGGACAGAGAGAGAGAGACTGGGTTGAGGATAGAAGGACAGAGAGAGAGAGAGACTGGGTGAGGATGGAAGGAGAGAGAGAGAGACTGGGTTGAGGATTGAAGGACAGAGAGAGAGACTGGGTTGAGGATTGAAGGACAGAGAGAGAGAGAGACTGGGGTGAGGATGGAAGGAGAGAGAGAGAGAGAGACTGGGTTGAGGCTTGAAGGACAGAGAGAGAGAGAGACTGGGGTGAGGATGGAAGGAGAGAGAGAGAGAGAGAGAGAGAGAGACTGGGGTGAGGATGGAAGGAGAGAGAGAGAGAGACTGGGTTGAGGATGGAAGGACAGAGAGAGAGAGACTGGGGTGAGAATTGAAGGACAGAGAGAGAGAGACTGGGGTGAGGATGGAAGGAGAGAGAGAGAGAGAGAGAGAGAGAGAGAGAGAGAGAGAGAGAGAGAGAGAGAGAGAGAGAGAGAGAGAGACTGGGTTGAGGATGGAAGGAGAGAGAGAGAGAGAGAGAGAGACTGGGTTGAGGATGGAAGGACAGAGAGAGAGAGACTGGGGTGAGGATGGAAGGAGAGAGAGAGAGAGAGACGGGTGAGGATGGAAGGAGAGAGAGAGAGAGACTGGGTTGAGGATGGAAGGAGAGAGAGAGAGAGAGAGAGAGACTGGGTTGAGGATGGAAGGACAGAGAGAGAGAGACTGGGGTGAGGATGGAAGGAGAGAGAGAGAGAGACTGGGTTGAGGATGGAAGGAGAGAGAGAGAGAGACTGGGCTGAGGTTTGAAGGAGAGAGAGAGAGACTGGGTTGAGGATGGAAGGAGAGAGAAAGAGAGACTGGGTTGAGGATTGAAGGACAGAGAGAGAGAGACTGGGTTGAGGATGGAAGGAGAGAGAGAGACTGGGTTGAGGATTGAAGGACAGAGAGAGAGAGACTGGGTTGAGGATGGAAGGACAGAGAGAGAGAGAGAGACTGGGTTGAGGATGGAAGGACAGAGAGAGAGAGAGACTGGGTTGAGGACAGAGAGAGAGAGACTGGGTTGAGGAATGAAGGACAGAGAGAGAGAGAGACTGGGTTGAGGATGGAAGGACAGAGAGAGAGAGAGAGAGAGAGACTGGGTTGAGGATGGAAGGACAGAGAGAGAGAGACTGGGTTGAGGAATGAAGGACAGAGAGAGAGAGACTGGGTTGAGGATAGAAGGACAGAGAGAGAGAGAGACTGGGGTGAGGATGGAAGGAGAGAGAGAGAGACTGGGGTGAGAATGGAAGGACAGAGAGAGAGAGAGAGAGAGAGAGAGAGAGAGAGAGAGAGAGAGAGAGAGAGAGAGAGAGAGAGACTGGGTTGAGGATGGAAGGAGAGAGAGAGAGACTGGGTTGAGGATTGAAGGACAGAGAGAGAGACTGGGTTGAGGATTGAAGGACAGAGAGAGAGAGAGACTGGGGTGAGGATGGAAGGAGAGAGAGAGAGAGAGACTGGGTTGAGGCTTGAAGGACAGAGAGAGAGAGACTGGGTTGAGGATGGAAGGACAGAGAGAGAGAGACTGGGGTGAGGATGGAAGGAGAGAGAGAGAGAGACTGGGGTGAGGATGGAAGGAGAGAGAGAGAGAGACTGGGTTGAGGATGGAAGGACAGAGAGAGAGAGACTGGGGTGAGAATTGAAGGACAGAGAGAGAGAGACTGGGGTGAGGATGGAAGGAGAGAGAGAGAGAGAGAGAGAGAGAGAGAGAGAGAGAGAGAGAGAGAGAGAGAGAGAGAGAGAGAGAGAGAGAGAGAGAGAGAGAGAGAGACTGGGTTGAGGATGGAAGGAGAGAGAGAGAGAGAGACTGGGTTGAGGATGGAAGGACAGAGAGAGAGAGACTGGGGTGAGGATGGAAGGAGAGAGAGAGAGAGAGAGAGACGGGTGAGGATGGAAGGAGAGAGAGAGAGAGACTGGGTTGAGGATGGAAGGAGAGAGAGAGAGAGAGAGAGAGACTGGGTTGAGGATGGAAGGAGAGAGAGAGAGAGAGACTGGGGTGAGGATGGAAGGAGAGAGAGAGAGAGAGACGGGTGAGGATGGAAGGAGAGAGAGAGAGAGACTGGGCTGAGGTTGAAGGAGAGAGAGAGAGACTGGGTTGAGGATGGAAGGAGAGAGAAAGAGAGACTGGGTTGAGGATTGAGGGACAGAGAGAGAGAGACTGGGTTGAGGATGGAAGGAGAGAGAAAGAGACTGGGTTGAGGATTGAAGGACAGAGAGAGAGAGACTGGGTTGAGGATGGAAGGAGAGAGAGAGAGAGAGACTGGGTTGAGGATGGAAGGACAGAGAGAGAGAGAGACTGGGTTGAGGATGGAAGGACAGAGAGAGAGAGAGACTGGGTTGAGGATGGAAGGACAGAGAGAGAGAGAGACTGGGTTGAGGATGGAAGGACAGAGAGAGAGAGAGACTGGGTTGAGGATGGAAGGACAGAGAGAGAGAGACTGGGTTGAGGAATGAAGGACAGAGAGAGAGAGAGACTGGGTTGAGGATGGAAGGACAGAGAGAGAGAGAGAGAGACTGGGTTGAGGATGGAAGGACAGAGAGAGAGAGACTGGGTTGAGGAATGAAGGACAGAGAGAGAGAGACTGGGTTGAGGATAGAAGGACAGAGAGAGAGAGAGACTGGGGTGAGGATGGAAGGAGAGAGAGAGAGACTGGGTTGAGGATTGAAGGACAGAGAGAGAGAGACTGGGTTGAGGATAGAAGGACAGAGAGAGAGAGAGACTGGGGTGAGGCTGAAGGACAGAGAGAGAGAGACTGGGCTGAGGTTTGAAGGAGAGAGAGAGAGACTGGGTTGAGGATGGAAGGAGAGAGAGAGAGAGACTGGGCTGAGGTTTGAAGGAGAGAGAGAGAGACTGGGTTGAGGATGGAAGGAGAGAGAAAGAGAGACTGGGTTGAGGATTGAGGGACAGAGAGAGAGAGACTGGGTTGAGGATGGAAGGAGAGAGAAAGAGAGTGGGTTGAGGATTGAAGGACAGAGAGAGAGAGACTGGGTTGAGGATGGAAGGAGAGAGAGAGAGAGAGAGAGAGACTGGGTTGAGGATTGAAGGACAGAGAGAGAGAGACTGGGTTGAGGATAGAAGGACAGAGAGAGAGAGAGACTGGGTTGAGGATTGAAGGACAGAGAGAGAGACTGGGTTGAGGATGGAAGGACAGAGAGAGAGAGAGACTGGGGTGAGGATGGAAGGAGAGAGAGAGACTGGGTTGAGGCTTGAAGGACAGAGAGAGAGAGACTGGGTTGAGGATTGAAGGACAGAGAGAGAGAGAGACTGGGGTGAGGATGGAAGGAGAGAGAGAGAGAGAGAGACTGGGGTGAGGATGGAAGGAGAGAGAGAGAGAGACTGGGTTGAGGATGGAAGGACAGAGAGAGAGAGACTGGGGTGAGAATTGAAGGACAGAGAGAGAGAGACTGGGGTGAGGATGGAAGGAGAGAGAGAGAGAGAGAGAGAGAGAGAGAGAGAGAGAGAGAGAGAGAGAGAGAGAGAGAGAGACTGGGTTGAGGATGGAAGGACAGAGAGAGAGAGACTGGGTTGAGGATGGAAGGAGAGAGAGAGAGAGAGAGAGAGAGAGACTGGGTTGAGGATGGAAGGAGAGAGAGACAGAGAGACTGGGTTGAGGATGGAAGGACAGAGAGAGAGAGACTGGGGTGAGGATGGAAGGAGAGAGAGAGAGAGAGACGGGTGAGGATGGAAGGAGAGAGAGAGAGAGACTGGGTTGAGGATGGAAGGAGAGAGAGAGAGAGACTGGGCTGAGGTTTGAAGGAGAGAGAGAGAGACTGGGTTGAGGATGGAAGGAGAGAGAAAGAGAGACTGGGTTGAGGATTGAGGGACAGAGAGAGAGAGACTGGGTTGAGGATGGAAGGAGAGAGAAAGAGAGACTGGGTTGAGGATTGAAGGACAGAGAGAGAGAGAGACTGGGTTGAGGATTGAAGGACAGAGAGAGAGAGAGACTGGGTTGAGGATTGAAGGACAGAGAGAGAGAGAGACTGGGTTGAGGATGGAAGGACAGAGAGAGAGAGAGACTGGGTTGAGGATGGAAGGACAGAGAGAGAGAGACTGGGTTGAGGAATGAAGGACAGAGAGAGAGAGAGACTGGGTTGAGGATGGAAGAACAGAGAGAGAGAGAGAGAGACTGGGTTGAGGATGGAAGGACAGAGAGAGAGAGACTGGGTTGAGGAATGAAGGACAGAGAGAGAGAGACTGGGTTGAGGATAGAAGGACAGAGAGAGAGAGAGACTGGGGTGAGGATGGAAGGAGAGAGAGAGAGACTGGGTTGAGGATGGAAGGAGAGAGAGAGAGAGACTGGGTTGAGGATTGAAGGACAGAGAGAGAGAGACTGGGTTGAGGATAGAAGGACAGAGAGAGAGAGAGACTGGGGTGAGGATGGAAGGAGAGAGAGAGAGAGACTGGGTTGAGGATTGAAGGACAGAGAGAGAGAGACTGGGTTGAGGATTGAAGGACAGAGAGAGAAAGAGACTGGGGTGAGGATGGAAGGAGAGAGAGAGAGAGACTGGGTTGAGGCTTGAAGGACAGAGAGAGAGAGACTGGGTTGAGGATTGAAGGACAGAGAGAGAGAGAGACTGGGGTGAGGATGGAAGGAGAGAGAGACTGGGGTGAGGATGGAAGGAGAGAGAGAGAGAGAGACTGGGTTGAGGATGGAAGGACAGAGAGAGAGACTGGGTTGAGGATGGAAGGACAGAGAGAGAGAGACTGGGGTGAGGATGGAAGGAGAGAGAGAGAGAGACTGGGGTGAGGATGGAAGGAGAGAGAGAGAGACTGGGGTGAGGATGGAAGGACAGAGAGAGAGAGACTGGGGTGAGGATGGAAGGAGAGAGAGAGAGAGAGAGAGAGAGAGAGAGAGAGAGAGAGAGAGAGACTGGGGTGAGGATGGAAGGAGAGAGAGAGAGAGACTGGGTTGAGGATGGAAGGACAGAGAGAGAGAGACTGGGGTGAGAATTGAAGGACAGAGAGAGAGAGACTGGGGTGAGGATGGAAGGAGAGAGAGAGAGAGAGAGAGACTGGGGTGAGGATGGAAGGAGAGAGAGAGAGACTGGGGTGAGGATGGAAGGACAGAGAGAGAGAGACTGGGGTGAGGATGGAAGGACAGAGAGAGAGAGAGAGAGAGACTGGGGTGAGGATGGAAGGAGAGAGAGAGAGAGACTGGGTTGAGGATGGAAGGACAGAGAGAGAGAGACTGGGGTGAGAATTGAAGGACAGAGAGAGAGAGACTGGGGTGAGGATGGAAGGAGAGAGAGAGAGAGAGAGAGAGAGAGACTGGGGTGAGGATGGAAGGAGAGAGAGAAAGACAGGTAAAAATGGAATAAAAGATGATGACAGAAGTGGAAGGATAGAGATGGATAGACAGACCAATAGACGGTGACAGTCACTGTATTCGTGTGGTGTACTTCCAGGTCATGGTGGACGTCCAGACAGGAAGTCGTGTGGCTGACTGTAGTGGACATAATGACTGTATGAGTTTTTACGGACGTCTCACTTTTCATCTGGCATTTACGTTCACTCTGATTCTCTTTTAATGCCGTCTTTAAAACTGTTCTTTGTTTTATGAACCAACACAAGTCTCACACACTCACAGTGTGTGTGTTCAGAGACAGACAGACAGACAGACAGACAGGGTGGTTAGATGTGGTGGGGAGCCTCAGATGTCCACATGCTAGATGTCATCCTCACTCTGTGTTACTGTGTGTCTCTCTTACAGCCTAACGGTAGCAGCCAGGGGAAGGTCCACAACCCCTTCCTGCCAACACCCATGCTCCCCCCTCCACCCCCTCCTCCCATGGCGCGGCCTGTGCCCCTTCCCGTACCTGACTCCAAACCCCCCTCCACCTCCTCCACTGAGGGGGGAGGCAACTCACCCACCTCGCCCAGTGAGTAGAAACACACATACACACACGCACTCGCATGCAGAAATAACAGACATTATTATTACTGTTAGCTCTGAGCCAGGTACCACAAGTTCCGGGTAAAACAATAAGCACATGCGTGCACACAGACAAGCCACACAATTCCTTTTGACACAACTTTATTTTCCTTGTCACGTCCCATGTGATAAGAATACAGTCAGACTGTTTTATTTTGCAGTTAAGGGGCTAATAATCTCCACAGCCAGTCAACGCCGGTTGTGTATCTAGCCTTTTAAAACTATAACCATTTAAGGTCAATTATTTTTTTTTTAATATATATATTTTTTGTAATATTTTATTAAACAGCAACAGTGAAAAGCAGACAGGAAATGGGGAGAGAGTGAGGGATATGACGTGCAACAAAGGTCACTGGCTGGAATCCAACCAGTGACCATGCGGCATGCACTGTAACCATTCGGCTACGGAGATGCTCCGGTTCAATTTCTTTTCACAGAGAAATCCACATCTGCTAAGAATGTGTTCTACATCAACTGCATGTGTCAGGCTGCATTGTAGAGAGTTTCTCAACGGTGGAAATTCAAAAATGAACTGGTCAGCCAATCAGACTTGTAGTTCTGTTATCCACTGATATCAATGGATTAATGGAAGTAAAGCAGTTTGCTATAATGGGCTACGGTGATACAGACAACATAAGCAATAACAGACATGCCACCAGTATGACATGGAAATTCATTCATTCATCTCATCTTCAGCCGCTTCTCCGGGGTCGGGTCGCTTTGGCAGCAAGCTAAGTAGGGCACTCCAGATGTCCCTCTCCCCAGCAACGCCCTCCAGCTCCACCTGGGGGATCCCAAGGTGTTCCCAGGCCAGATTGGACATGTAGTCCCTCTAGCGAGTTCTGGGTCTACCCCGGGGTCTCCTCCCAGTTGGACGTACCCAGAAAACCCCCAAAGGAAGATGCCCAGGAGGCATCCAAATCTGATGCCCGAACCACCTCAACTGGCTCCTTTCAACGTGAAGGAGCAGTGGCTCTACTCCGAGCTCCCTCCAAATGTCTGAGCTCCTCACCCTATCTCTAAGGCTGAGCCCAGACACCCTACGGAGGAAACTCATTTCAGCTGCTTGTATCCACGATCTCACCCTTTTGGTCACTACCCAAAGCTCATGACCATAGGTTAGGGTTGGGATGAAGACTGACTGGTAAATTGAGAGCTTTGCCTTCCGGCTCAGCTCCCTCTTCACCACAACGGTCCGGTACAACGTCCGCATTACTGCTGGTGCTGCACCAATCCACCTGTCAATCTCCCGCTCCATCCTACCCTCACTCGTGAACAAGACCCTGAGATACTTGAACTCCTTCACTTGAGGCACTAACTCATCCCCAAACCGGAGGGAGCAATCCACCATTTTCCGGTAGAGAACCATGGCCTCAGACTTGGAGGTGCTGACTCTCATCCCGGCCATTTCACACTCAGCTGTAAACCACCTCAGTGCGCGCTGGAGGTCACGTTCTGATGAAGCCAACAAAACCACATCATCTGCAAAGAGCAGAGATGCAATTCTGAGGTTCCCAAAACGGACACACTCCTCACCTCGGCTGTGCCTTGAGATCCTGTCCATGAATATCACAAACAGAATCGGAGACAAGGGACAACCCTGGCAGAGTCCGACACCCACCGAAAATGTGTTTGACCTCGTGCCGAGAATACGGACACAGCTCTCACTTCGGTTATACTACATGGACTGGATGGATTGTAGCAACTGCCCCCGTACCCCATGCTCCCCTGCAGTACTCCCCACATAATGCCCCAGCGTACATGGTCATAAACCTCAAGGGTAAAGAGTTGGTCCGTTGATCCACGGCCAGGATGGAATCCGTATTGTTCCTCCTGGATCCGAGGTTCGACAATCGGTTGGAGCCTCCTTTCCAGCACCCTTGACTAGACTTTCCCAGGGAGGCTGAGCAGTGTGATGCCCCAATAATTGGCGCACACCCTCCAGTCCTCTTTTTTAAATATGGGAACCACCACCCCAGTCTGCCACTCCACAGGTACTGTCCCCGAACTCCACGCGACACTGAAGAGGCGTATCAGCCAAGACAGCCCAACAATGTCCCGAGCCTTCAGCATCTTAGGGCGACTCTCACCCACACCCAGCGCCTTACCACTAAGGAGCTTCTTAACTACCTCAGATACTTTTGCCAGCGATATGGGTGGGGCTTCGCCTGAGTCTTCAGACTCTTACCTCCTCCACTGAGGACGTGTTAGCCAGGTTCAGGAGCTCCTCAAAGTGTTCTTTCCACCGCCCGACAACATCCCCAGTAAGCAGTTCCCCTCCCCGGCTCAACACAGCCTGAGTCAAGCCCTGCTTCCCCTTCATGAGTCGCCGGATGGTTTGCCGTAACTTCCTTGAGGCCAACCGAAAGTCTTCCCCCATAGTCTCACTGAACTCCTCCCACACCCGAGTTTTTGCTTCCGCGACCGCTGAAGCCGCAACCCTTCTGGCCTCCAAGTACCTGTCTGCTGCTTCAGGGGAACAAGCCTGAAAGGCCTCCTTCTTCAGCCTGACGACTTCCCTCACTGCCGGTGTCCACCAGTGGGTTCTTAGGTTGCCACCTCGACAGGCTTTGATGACCTGGAAATATGGTTGAAAATTTCCCCATGGAAATGAATTAAATCCAGAAAAACCATCATGTTACCACATGTGAAAATAAGACAACAAATATGATATTTTTCATTTTGGCTTTGGCCAAGGTCTCCATAAATATCTAAAGAAACAAAGGACTTCAGGTGTTTTGAAAACCAGCGGCAGTTCCTCTGCTGACGTTGTGACCAACAAAACCATTAACATTCCCTCGTTTTCTACATGAAACTAAGTAATGCAAGATGGAACACCCTGGAAACAACATTAACATTACCCGTCTGAGTCTGAGCTCACACGAACTGAACTGATAACCATCAGCAGTACTGCGCTCTCTTCATTATTTGCATATTGTGTGTGTGTGTGTGTGTGTTTTATGTGTGTGTGTGATATACAGCATACTCCACCCCAAGCACATCCCCGGCCCAGCGGTTTGTCAGCGTTGGACCCAGAGACCCTGGCTTTGTAAATATCCCTCAGCAACCACAGGTACTATGCACACGCACACACACACACACACACACACACCAGGCTGGGATGTAAATGTCAGCTAAATTTTGTGAGTTGAAAAGGGCACAGCGTTGACTTAGCCCAACTCACAATCCCCCTTTATACACACACACACACACACACATGCACAGGATGGTGGCATTTTCTGTCGAGGATACATTTGAGATAAGTCTGATATTTGATTGTGTGTGCGTTTACGTACGTGTCACTTAGTGTTGTGTCCTGTAGGTAGCGAGGCCGTTGATTTATTGACTCTGTGTGTACACACACACACACACCTGAAGACATGAGCCAGGTCCATGTCACCAGAGATGGAGATCAGGGAACAAGGGGGCAAATTGTTATTTATTCTTTGTTTATGTATATTCATGCTCTATTTCTGTCACACTCTGTGTGTGTGTGTGTGTGTGTGTGTGTGTGTGTGAGAGAGAGAGAGACAGTCTAGTTTCTCAATCTGCATATCTATCTGTGTTTGCTCAGGCCTGGCATCTTGTACTGGGCAGACTGTACCTGTGACCTGAGACAGACACACACACACACACTCACACAGCTGATGAGCAGTGCCTTCATTGTGCATGAAGTGGAGCTGTGTGTGTTTGTGCATGTGTGAAAACAGTGACGTGCATGCTGAACGTGGAATGCTTGTTGGTTCTAGGGCAGAATGCCCACACACAAACCATTATTTCTCTCTTCTGACACACACACACACACACACACACACACACAGATGGAGAGATGAGACCATACACCCATATCACCATGACTACCTGAAGACAAGGCCAGTTGTAGCAAGTGATTGAGGATCTAATAGTGTGTGTGTCAGTGTGTATGAGCCCATAGGCACTGTTTTGTCTTTTTAGGCAATGAACAGACACACAACCCCCCCCCCGCCCCCTTCACTGCTGGCACCATCTGCCGTAAATATCCGTGTGTGTCTGTGTGTTTGCTGTGCCCAGGGCCAGCATTTTGGCTGCCATTGGAAGTGTTGGTGGTTACCCCTGGAAACAGGGAGGGGGAGGGGTGTAATTGGCACTAGGTCAAAGCTAGCTCCAACCGTGTCCTCTACTATGCCCAATCAGAGCACCACACACACACACACACAGTAAACATGGAGCGCTCCACCACAGAACCAGCACCAGAATGAGACTGGTCAGGACTGGGCCACAGGAGCAGCCAGTCTCCTCCATACTGCACCAGAGAGTAGATCAGCCAGCTGAATCATCACCTGTAGCCAGGCGAGTCCAGGTGAACGCTCTGGTCCCTGGTTGGTAAACCCAGAACATACATGAGACTGGACACGGCTGAGGGGAAGGGGAGCGAGGGGGAGGTTTTGTTGAGGACTGTGTCATACATGTGTCATACATGTGAATGCTGTGTGGATCAGAGACCCCTCGTCATCTTTACAGGGAGATGTTTGAATGACGACAGGAAATGAAAACTGGTTTTAACTTATTAGTTCCTCGCCTCAGTCATATTGTGCACCTGTTCCACAACTTCTGCTAAAAAATACTAACAAAATCTCTTTCTTTTTTTTTTACTTGACATCGTCATCAGCTTAACGTCCTCTACATCAGATGAGTTTTTGTGACTGCGTCACCAAGCCCAAGTGGGCAGACGAGCAGCATTCCATCCAATCATATTATCACGTTTTGTCCCAGCCAATCAAATCCCGTCCCTCCCTACATGTAGCCCAGCCCCTCGTGTCCTGTTTTACTTGGGAATACGTTAGATTCCAGAGGAAAGATACTCTCTGAATGATGTTTCACAACTCAATTCTAGATTTAAAGTACGGTCCAGTGATACACAAGTAAAGCATGTAACTGAAGTATTTACTGAGTAACATATTGGAGTAAAACAGGGTATTTTCTACATCTCTAGTGTGCTTCCTTGTCATCATAATGTGCTGTTAGAGATCATCTACATCAGACAGGGGTACATGGTAATTATCTGGTACAGATGAGGTGAACATGTTTACTAGCAATGTTGACCCGCAGCAGGTCTTGAGGTCTGGATCAGGAACAGGCTCAGAACGTCACGTACATTTCCTGCAGTTAAGCACCACATACCATGTCTTACTGAGATACACTACAGTTACTGTGATAATAATGTGTTGTGTGAGATCTGAATGCAACACCGTGACTGTGTCATGGTGTAGGAACACAACACGGCAGGACTGGGATGGGATGGGCTAAAATACTGGAATGTGGCCATGGTGCATGAGCCTGCTAGTACGACCATACATGGTCGTACTAGAAGTCATGGTGTTACAGCAGCAGCAGGAGCAGTGGTCGTATTGTAACAGTAGTCGTAGTCACAGGAGTTTGAATCAGTTCATCTGGACACAACGTTTATTTACACAAAGGTTTCATCACCACCTGAGTGACCTCTTCAGTCTCACCTGACTGCAGGTGTCCCCACCCTTCTAACAATACAGTGTCTCACCTGACTGCAGGTGTCCCCACCCTTATAAACAATACAGTGTCTCACCTGACTGCAGGTGTCCCCACCCTTATAAACAATACAGTGTCTCACCTGACTGCAGGTGTCCCCACCCTTCTAACAATACAGTGTCTCACCTGACTGCAGGTGTCCCCACCCTTATAAACAATACAGTGTCTCACCTGACTGCAGGTGTCCCCACCCTTATAAACAATACAGTGTCTCACCTGACTGCAGGTGTCCCCACCCTTATAAACAATACAGTGTCTCACCTGACTGCAGGTGTCCCCACCCTTCTAACAATACAGTGTCTCACCTGACTGCAGGTGTCCCCACCCTTATAAACAATACAGTGTCTCACCTGACTGCAGGTGTCCCCACCCTTATAAACAATACAGTGTCTCACCTGACTGCAGGTGTCCCCACCCTTATAAACAATACAGTGTCCCACCTGACTGCAGGTGTCCCCACCCTTCTAACAATACAGTGTCTCACCTGACTGCAGGTGTCCCCACCCTTATAAACAATACAGTGTCTCACCTGACTGCAGGTGTCCCCACCCTTATAAACAATACAGTGTCTCACCTGACTGCAGGTGTCCCCACCCTTCTAACAATACAGTGTCTCACCTGACTGCAGGTGTCCCCACCCTTATAAACAATACAGTGTCTCACCTGACTGCAGGTGTCCCCACCCTTATAAACAATACAGTGTCTCACCTGACTGCAGGTGTCCCCACCCTTATAAACAATACAGTGTCTCACCTGACTGCAGGTGTCCCCACCCTTCTAACAATACAGTGTCTCACCTGACTGCAGGTGTCCCCACCCTTATAAACAATACAGTGTCTCACCTGACTGCAGGTGTCCCCACCCTTATAAACAATACAGTGTCTCACCTGACTGCAGGTGTCCCCACCCTTATAAACAATACAGTGTCCCACCTGACTGCAGGTGTCCCCACCCTTATAAACAATACAGTGTCTCACCTGACTGCAGGTGTCCCCACCCTTATAAACAATACAGTGTCCCACCTGACTGCAGGTGTCCCCACCCTTCTAACAATACAGTGTCTCACCTGACTGCAGGTGTCCCCACCCTTATAAACAATACAGTGTCCCACCTGACTGCAGGTGTCCCCACCCTTATAAACAATACAGTGTCTAACCTGACTGCAGGTGTCCCCACCCTTATAAACAATACAGTGTCTCACCTGACTGCAGGTGTCCCCACCCTTATAAACAATACAGTGTCTCACCTGACTGCAGGTGTCCCCACCCTTCTAACAATACAGTGTCTCACCTGACTGCAGGTGTCCCCACACTTATAAACAATACAGTGTCTCACCTGACTGCAGGTGTCCCCACCCTTATAAACAATACAGTGTCCCACCTGACTGCAGGTGTCCCCACCCTTATAAACAATACAGTGTCTCACCTGACTGCAGGTGTCCCCACCCTTATAAACAATACAGTGTCCCACCTGACTGCAGGTGTCCCCACCCTTATAAACAATACAGTGTCTCACCTGACTGCAGGTGTCCACACCCTTATAACAATACAGTGTCTCACCTGACTGCAGGTGTCCCCACCCTTATAAACAATACAGTGTCTCACCTGACTGCAGGTGTCCCCACCCTTATAAACAATACAGTGTCTCACCTGACTGCAGGTGTCCCCACCCTTATAAACAATACAGTGTCTCACCTGACTGCAGGTGTCCCCACCCTTATAAACAATACAGTGTCTCACCTGACTGCAGGTGTCCCCACCCTTATAAACAATACAGTGTCTCACCTGACTGCAGGTGTCCCCACCCTTATAAACAATACAGTGTCTCACCTGACTGCAGGTGTCCCCACCCTTATAAACAATACAGTGTCCCACCTGACTGCAGGTGTCCCCACCCTTATAAACAATACAGTGTCTAACCTGACTGCAGGTGTCCCCACCCTTATAAACAATACAGTGTCTCACCTGACTGCAGGTGTCCCCACCCTTATAAACAATACAGTGTCTCACCTGACTGCAGGTGTCCCCACCCTTCTAACAATACAGTGTCTCACCTGACTGCAGGTGTCCCCACCCTTATAAACAATACAGTGTCTCACCTGACTGCAGGTGTCCCCACCCTTATAAACAATACAGTGTCTCACCTGACTGCAGGTGTCCCCACCCTTCTAACAATACAGTGTCTCACCTGACTGCAGGTGTCCCCACCCTTATAAACAATACAGTGTCTCACCTGACTGCAGGTGTCCCCACCCTTATAAACAATACAGTGTCTCACCTGACTGCAGGTGTCCCCACCCTTATAAACAATACAGTGTCTCACCTGACTGCAGGTGTCCCCACCCTTCTAACAATACAGTGTCTCACCTGACTGCAGGTGTCCCCACCCTTATAAACAATACAGTGTCTCACCTGACTGCAGGTGTCCCCACCCTTATAAACAATACAGTGTCCCACCTGACTGCAGGTGTCCCCACCCTTATAAACAATACAGTGTCTCACCTGACTGCAGGTGTCCCCACCCTTATAAACAATACAGTGTCCCACCTGACTGCAGGTGTCCCCACCCTTCTAACAATACAGTGTCTCACCTGACTGCAGGTGTCCCCACCCTTATAAACAATACAGTGTCCCACCTGACTGCAGGTGTCCCCACCCTTATAAACAATAGTGTCTAACCTGACTGCAGGTGTCCCCACCCTTATAAACAATACAGTGTCTCACCTGACTGCAGGTGTCCCCACCCTTATAAACAATACAGTGTCTCACCTGACTGCAGGTGTCCCCACCCTTCTAACAATACAGTGTCTCACCTGACTGCAGGTGTCCCCACACTTATAAACAATACAGTGTCTCACCTGACTGCAGGTGTCCCCACCCTTATAAACAATACAGTGTCCCACCTGACTGCAGGTGTCCCCACCCTTATAAACAATACAGTGTCTCACCTGACTGCAGGTGTCCCCACCCTTATAAACAATACAGTGTCCCACCTGACTGCAGGTGTCCCCACCCTTATAAACAATACAGTGTCTCACCTGACTGCAGGTGTCCACACCCTTATAACAATACAGTGTCTCACCTGACTGCAGGTGTCCCCACCCTTATAAACAATACAGTGTCTCACCTGACTGCAGGTGTCCCCACCCTTATAAACAATACAGTGTCTCACCTGACTGCAGGTGTCCCCACCCTTATAAACAATACAGTGTCTCACCTGACTGCAGGTGTCCCCACCCTTATAAACAATACAGTGTCTCACCTGACTGCAGGTGTCCCCACCCTTATAAACAATACAGTGTCTCACCTGACTGCAGGTGTCCCCACCCTTATAAACAATACAGTGTCTCACCTGACTGCAGGTGTCCCCACCCTTATAAACAATACAGTGTCCCACCTGACTGCAGGTGTCCCCACCCTTATAAACAATACAGTGTCTAACCTGACTGCAGGTGTCCCCACCCTTATAAACAATACAGTGTCTCACCTGACTGCAGGTGTCCCCACCCTTATAAACAATACAGTGTCTCACCTGACTGCAGGTGTCCCCACCCTTCTAACAATACAGTGTCTCACCTGACTGCAGGTGTCCCCACCCTTATAAACAATACAGTGTCTCACCTGACTGCAGGTGTCCCCACCCTTATAAACAATACAGTGTCTCACCTGACTGCAGGTGTCCCCACCCTTCTAACAATACAGTGTCTCACCTGACTGCAGGTGTCCCCACCCTTATAAACAATACAGTGTCTCACCTGACTGCAGGTGTCCCCACCCTTATAAACAATACAGTGTCTCACCTGACTGCAGGTGTCCCCACCCTTATAAACAATACAGTGTCCCACCTGACTGCAGGTGTCCCCACCCTTATAAACAATACAGTGTCTCACCTGACTGCAGGTGTCCCCACCCTTATAAACAATACAGTGTCCCACCTGACTGCAGGTGTCCCCACCCTTCTAACAATACAGTGTCTCACCTGACTGCAGGTGTCCCCACCCTTATAAACAATACAGTGTCCCACCTGACTGCAGGTGTCCCCACCCTTATAAACAATACAGTGTCTAACCTGACTGCAGGTGTCCCCACCCTTATAAACAATACAGTGTCTCACCTGACTGCAGGTGTCCCCACCCTTATAAACAATACAGTGTCTCACCTGACTGCAGGTGTCCCCACCCTTCTAACAATACAGTGTCTCACCTGACTGCAGGTGTCCCCACACTTATAAACAATACAGTGTCTCACCTGACTGCAGGTGTCCCCACCCTTATAAACAATACAGTGTCCCACCTGACTGCAGGTGTCCCCACCCTTATAAACAATACAGTGTCTCACCTGACTGCAGGTGTCCCCACCCTTATAAACAATACAGTGTCCCACCTGACTGCAGGTGTCCCCACCCTTATAAACAATACAGTGTCTCACCTGACTGCAGGTGTCCCCACCCTTATAACAATACAGTGTTTCACCTGACTGCAGGTGTCCCCACCCTTATAAACAATACAGTGTCTCACCTGACTGCAGGTGTCCCCACCCTTATAAACAATACAGTGTCTCACCTGACTGCAGGTGTCCCCACCCTTATAAACAATACAGTGTCTCACCTGACTGCAGGTGTCCCCACCCTTATAAACAATACAGTGTCTCACCTGACTGCAGGTGTCCCCACCCTTATAAACAATACAGTGTCTCACCTGACTGCAGGTGTCCCCACCCTTATAAACAATACAGTGTCTCACCTGACTGCAGGTGTCCCCACCCTTATAAACAATACAGTGTCTCACCTGACTGCAGGTGTCCCCACCCTTATAAACAATACAGTGTCCCACCTGACTGCAGGTGTCCCCACCCTTATAAACAATACAGTGTCTAACCTGACTGCAGGTGTCCCCACCCTTATAAACAATACAGTGTCTCACCTGACTGCAGGTGTCCCCACCCTTATAAACAATACAGTGTCTCACCTGACTGCAGGTGTCCCCACCCTTCTAACAATACAGTGTCTCACCTGACTGCAGGTGTCCCCACCCTTATAAACAATACAGTGTCTCACCTGACTGCAGGTGTCCCCACCCTTATAAACAATACAGTGTCCCACCTGACTGCAGGTGTCCCCACCCTTATAAACAATACAGTGTCCCACCTGACTGCAGGTGTCCCCACCCTTATAAACAATACAGTGTCCCACCTGACTGCAGGTGTCCCCACCCTTATAAACAATACAGTGTCTCACCTGACTGCAGGTGTCCCCACCCTTATAACAATACAGTGTCTCACCTGACTGCAGGTGTCCCCACCCTTATAAACAATACAGTGTCTCACCTGACTGCAGGTGTCCCCACCCTTATAAACAATACAGTGTCTCACCTGACTGCAGGTGTCCCCACCCTTATAAACAATACAGTGTCTCACCTGACTGCAGGTGTCCCCACCCTTATAAACAATACAGTGTCTCACCTGACTGCAGGTGTCCCCACCCTTATAAACAATACAGTGTCTCACCTGACTGCAGGTGTCCCCACCCTTATAAACAATACAGTGTCTCACCTGACTGCAGGTGTCCCCACCCTTATAAACAATACAGTGTCTCACCTGACTGCAGGTGTCCCCACCCTTATAAACAATACAGTGTCTCACCTGACTGCAGGTGTCCCCACCCTTATAAACAATACAGTTTCTCACCTGACTGCAGGTGTCCCCACCCTTATAAACAATACAGTGTCTCACCTGACTGCAGGTGTCCCACCCTTATAAACAATACAGTGTCCCACCTGACTGCAGGTGTCCCCACCTTTATAAACAATAGTGTCTCACCTGACTGCAGGTGTCCCCACCCTTATAAACAATACAGTGTCTCACCTGACTGCAGGTGTCCCCACCCTTATAAACAATACAGTGTCTCACCTGACTGCAGGTGTCCCCACCCTTATAAACAATACAGTGTCTCACCTGACTGCAGGTGTCCCCACCCTTATAAACAATACAGTGTCTCACCTGACTGCAGGTGTCCCCACCCTTATAAACAATACAGTTTCTCACCTGACTGCAGGTGTCCCCACCCTTATAAACAATACAGTGTCTCACCTGACTGCAGGTGTCCCCACTCTTATTAACAATACAGTTTCTCACCTGACTGCAGGTGTCCCCACCCTTATAAACAATACAGTGTCTCACCTGACTGCAGGTGTCCCCACTCTTATTAACAATACAGTGTCCCACCTGACTGCAGGTGTCCCCACCCTTATAAACAATACAGTGTCTCACCTGACTGCAGGTGTCCCCACCCTTATAAACAATACAGTTGTCCACCTGACTGCAGGTGTCCCACCCTTATAAACAATACAGTGTCCCACCAGACTGCAGGTGTCCCCACCCTTATAAACAATACAGTGTCTCAGCTGACTGCAGGTGTCCCCACCCTTGTAAACAATACAGTGTCTGACCTGACTGCAGGTGTCCCCACCCTTATAAACAATACAGTGTCCCACCTGACTGCAGGTGTCCCCACCCTTATAAACAATACAGTGTCTAACCTGACTGCAGGTGTCCCCACCCTTATAAACAATAGTGTCTCACCTGACTGCAGGTGTCCCACCCTTATAAACAATACAGTGTCCCACCTGACTGCAGGTGTCCCCACCTTTATAAACAATAGTGTCTCACCTGACTGCAGGTGTCCCCACCCTTATAAACAATACAGTGTCTCACCTGACTGCAGGTGTCCCCACCCTTATAAACAATACAGTGTCCCACCTGACTGCAGGTGTCCCCACCCTTATAAACAATACAGTGTCTCACCTGACTGCAGGTGTCCCCACCCTTATAAACAATACAGTGTCTCACCTGACTGCAGGTGTCCCCACCCTTATAAACAATACAGTGTCTCACCTGACTGCAGGTGTCCCCACTCTTATTAACAATACAGTGTCCCACCTGACTGCAGGTGTCCCCACCCTTATAAACAATACAGTGTCTCACCTGACTGCAGGTGTCCCCACTCTTATTAACAATAGTGTCCCACTTGACTGCAGGTGTCCCCACCCTTATAAACAATACAGTGTCTCACCTGACTGCAGGTGTCCCCACCCTTATAAACAATACAGTGTCCCACCTGACTGCAGGTGTCCCACCCTTATAAACAATACAGTGTCCCACCAGACTGCAGGTGTCCCCACCCTTATAAACAATACAGTGTCTCAGCTGACTGCAGGTGTCCCCACCCTTGTAAACAATACAGTGTCTGACCTGACTGCAGGTGTCCCCACCCTTATAAACAATACAGTGTCCCACCTGACTGCAGGTGTCCCCACCCTTATAAACAATACAGTGTCTAACCTGACTGCAGGTGTCCCCACCCTTATAAACAATAGTGTCTCACTTGACTGCAGGTGTCCCACCCTTATAAACAATACAGTGTCCCACCTGACTGCAGGTGTCCCCACCTTTATAAACAATAGTGTCTCACCTGACTGCAGGTGTCCCCACCCTTATAAACAATACAGTGTCTCACCTGACTGCAGGTGTCCCCACCCTTATTAACAATACAGTGTCTCACCTGACTGCAGGTGTCCCCACCCTTATAAACAATACAGTGTCTCACCTGACTGCAGGTGTCCCCACCCTTATAAACAATACAGTGTCTCACCTGACTGCAGGTGTCCCCACCCTTATAAACAATACAGTGTCTCACCTGACTGCAGGTGTCCCCACTCTTATTAACAATACAGTGTCCCACCTGACTGCAGGTGTCCCCACCCTTATAAACAATACAGTGTCTCACCTGACTGCAGGTGTCCCCACTCTTATTAACAATACAGTGTCCCACTTGACTGCAGGTGTCCCCACCCTTATAAACAATACAGTGTCTCACCTGACTGCAGGTGTCCCCACCCTTATAAACAATACAGTGTCCCACCTGACTGCAGGTGTCCCACCCTTATAAACAATACAGTGTCCCACCAGACTGCAGGTGTCCCCACCCTTATAAACAATACAGCGTCTCAGCTGACTGCAGGTGTCCCCACCCTTGTAAACAATACAGTGTCTGACCTGACTGCAGGTGTCCCCACCCTTATAAACAATACAGTGTCTGACCTGACTGCAGGTGTCCCCACCCTTGTAAACAATACAGTGTCTCATCTGACTGCAGGTGTCCCCACCCTTATAAACAATACAGTGTCTCACCTGACTGCAGGTGTCCCCACCCTTATAAACAATACAGTGTCTCACCTGACTGCAGGTGTCCCCACCCTTATAAACAATACAGTGTCTCACCTGACTGCAGGTGTCCCCACCCTTATAAACAATACAGTGTCTCACCTGACTGCAGGTGTCCCCACCCTTATAAACAATAGTGTCTCACCTGACTGCAGGTGTCCCCACCCTTATAAACAATACAGTGTCCCACCTGACTGCAGGTGTCCCCACCCTTATAAACAATACAGTGTCTCACCTGACTGCAGGTGTCCCCACTCTTATTAACAATACAGTGTCCCACCTGACTGCAGGTGTCCCCACCCTTATAAACAATACAGTGTCTCACCTGACTGCAGGTGTCCCCACCCTTATAAACAATACAGTGTCTAACCTGACTGCAGGTGTCCCCACCCTTATAAACAATAGTGTCTCACCTGACTGCAGGTGTCCCCACCCTTATAAACAATACAGTGGTATAAAGACCCAAACCAACCACCAGTTTCATATTCAGATATGGTGTGACCATTAACTAGAGTTACAGTGGCCATGTTTACTGTTCACAGAGGGTTTGGGAATGGTTGCAATAACAACATTGTAAGATGGTGACAGATGTACTATAAGAGCCGAGCTGACAGCGTCCCCACTGACACAGCGGCTAGGGAAGGGGAGAAATCCCACATTAAACAGACCTGGTTAAGTGTGGTTATCCTAACTGGGTGTGGGTCAAAGCCAGGAAGACCCCAAACAGTGCACCAGCTGATGGAAGAGAGGAGAAGGACAACAGCTGTCCTAGTGTAAACCAGTGGTGATTCTGTATGTGGTGGGAGTGTCGAACAGTTGAGACGTGTATTTTCCAAACACCGTGTCTCAGATGCTTTCAAACCCCAAAACACACTGCACCAGAAGTTGGTCCACCCCAAGGATCAGGTCCCCCGGCACAAACAGAGCAATATAGTGTAGCTGTTAAGTACCAGGAGGGTTGTCGTGACTTGTACATTGGAGAAACTAAACAGACACTGACTAAGAGGATGGCACAACACAGGAGAGATAACACGTCAGACCAGGACTCCACAGTCTACACCATCTACAGACCAGGACTCCACAGTCTACACCATCTACAGACCAGGACACCACAGTCTACACCATCTACAGACCAGGACTCTACAGTCTACACCATCTACAGACCAGGACTCTACAGTCTACACCATCTACAGGCCAGGACTCTACAGTCTACACCATCTACAGACCAGGACTCCACAGTCTACACCATCTACAGACCAGGACTCCACAGTCTACACCATCTACAGGCCAGGACTCCACAGTCTACATCATCTACAGACCAGGACTCCACAGTCTACACCATCTACAGACCAGTGGCCACTCTTTCAAGGATGAGGACGTGACCATCCTTGATAGGCAGGAACGCTGGTTTGAATGGGGAGTCAAAGAGGCCATCTCTGTGAAGAGGGAACAACCATCCCTGAACCGGCGGGGGGTCTAAGAGTACATCTGTCACCATCTTAAATGCTGTGATCGCAACTATTCCCCAATCCTCTGTTAACAGTACACATGACCACTGTAACTCTAGTTAATGGTCACACCCATATTTGCATATGAAACTGGTGGTTGGTTTGGGTCGTTACACCACTGTATTTTTTATAAGGGTGGGGTACCTGCAGTCACTGTATTGTTTATAAGGGTGGGGTACCTGCAGTTACTGTATCGTTTATAAGGGTGGGGACACCTGCAGTCACTGTATTGTTTATAAGGGTGGGGACACCTGCAGTCACTGTATTGTTTATAAGGGTGGGGTACTTGCAGTCACTATATTGTTTATAAGGGTGGGGGTAGCTGCAGTCACTGTATTTTTTATAAGGGTGGGGGTAGCTGCAGTCACTATTGTTTATAAGGGTGGGGGTAGCTGCAGTCACTATTGTTTATAAGGGTGGGGGTAGCTGCAGTCACTATTGTTTATAAGGGTGGGGGTAGCTGCAGTCACTGTATTGTTTATAAGGGTGGGGGTAGCTGCAGTCACTGTATTGTTTATAAGGGTGGGGGTAGCTGCAGTCACTGTATTGTTTATAAGGGTGGGGGTAGCTGCAGTCACTGTATTGTTTATAAGGGTGGGGGTAGCTGCAGTCAGGTGAGACTGAAGAGGTCACTGAGATCTGAGTGATTAACTGTATGTGTCAGTAAAGGTTGTGTCCAGCATTAGTAGCACTGTACTAATAACACTAATTGTAATGATAGTAGTTGTTGTATAAGTAGTAGTATTGCAGTCGTAGCACTAGCTGTAGTTGTAGTAATAGTAGTAGTAGTAGTAGCAGGGGTAATAGGGGTAGCAACAGAAGTGGTAGTAGGGGAAGTATTAGGGGTAGTAGAAGAAAGGGAGAGAAGGATGAGAGAGGAGGGGAGGTTTAGTGTACAGAGGAGTCAGTTGGGGTGAGATGGGTGGAGGAAAGATGGAGTGATGATACTGTAAAGCAATGGAAGGAGAGAGGACAATTAGGAGAGAGGAGAAAAGGAACAGAACCAATCAGGAGTGAAGCGGGACCATAAGAAAAAGCAGGGGGGGGGGCAGCAGAAAGCATGTGTTGTTTCCATTACATGAGGTACCCTGTCTCGCTCTCTCTCTCTCTCTCTGTGTTAGTGTCTCTCGCCCAGCCCTGTCCTGAGTCAGCGGTTCCTCGGCCCATCACATCAGACTGACAGAGCCAGGCCTGCCCTGCCCATGACTCACCCTGTGTGTGTGTGTGTGTGTGTGTGTGTGTGTGTGTGTGTGTGTGTGTGTGTGTGTGTGTGTGTGTGTGTGTGTGTGTGTGCCCATGTGAGCGCCCCCACCCTTTATTTTGTGCAAATGTGATAAACAAGACAAAAACAGTCGCACACACACACACACACACACACACGGTGTATGTTATATGTTGACTTTAATGTGATTGAAATGAAAAGGATCATTCTATCTCTGAATCACAGCTGTCAGCATCACTCACACACACACACACACACACACACACCTTCTGCTCAGTCTTCTCAGGACGGGGGTGGGGTGGGGGGGGTGATCGGCCATAGACAAAGACGAGGAGGGGAGGAGCTGCAGTGCAGAGAGCGAGGAGGAGGGGGGGGGGAGAAAAGTCCCAGCGTCAGCAACTTGTATTGATTAAAAACTTACCTTCCAGTCTTCTCCTCTATCACTACTGCTGCTCTCTCTCTCTCCTCTATCACTACTGCTGCTCTCTCTCTCCTATCACTACTGCTGCTCTCTCTCTCTCTCCCTCTATCACTACTGCTGCTCTCTCTCTCTCTCCTCTATCACTACTGCTGCTCTCTCTCTCCTATCACTACTGCTGCTCTCTCTCTCTCCTCTATCACTACTGCTGCTCTCTCTCTCTCTCTCCTCTATCACTACTGCTGCTCTCTCTCTCTCTCTCCTCTATCACTACTGCTGCTCTCTCTCTCCTATCACTACTGCTGCTCTCTCTCTCTCTCCCTCTATCACTACTGCTGCTCTCTCTCTCTCTCCTCTATCACTACTGCTGCTCTCTCTCTCCTATCACTACTGCTGCTCTCTCTCTCTCCTCTATCACTACTGCTGCTCTCTCTCTCTCCTCTATCACTACTGCTGCTCTTTCTCTCTCCTATCACTACTGCTGCTCTCTCTCTCTCTCTCTCTCCTCTATCACTACTGCTGCTCTTTCTCTCTCCTATCACTACTGCTGCTCTCTCTCTCTCTCTCTCCTCTATCACTACTGCTGCTCTTTCTCTCTCTCTCCTCTATCACTACTGCTGCTCTCTCTCTCTCTCTCCTCTATCACTACTGCTGCTCTCTCTCTCTCTCTCCTCTATCACTACTGCTGCTCTCTCTCTCTCTCTCTCCTCTATCACTACTGCTGCTCTTTCTCTCTCCTATCACTACTGCTGCTCTTTCTCTCTCCTCTATCACTACTGCTGCTCTTTCTCTCTCCTATCACTACTGCTGCTCTCTCTCTCCTATCACTACTGCTGCTCTCTCTCTCCTATCACTACTGCTGCTCTCTCTCTCTCTCTCTCCTCTATCACTACTGCTGCTCTCTCTCTCTCTCCTATCACTACTGCTGCTCTCTCTCTCTCCTATCACTACTGCTGCTCTCTCTCTCTCCTATCACTACTGCTGCTCTCTCTCTCTCTCTCCTCTATCACTACTGCTGCTCTCTCCTCTGTCACTACTGCTGCTCTCTCTCTCTCCTCTATCACTACTGCTGCTCTCTCTCTCTCTCTCCTCTATCACTACTGCTGCTCTCTCTCTCTCTCTCCTCTATCACTACTGCTGCTCTCTCTCTCTCTCTCCTCTATCACTACTGCTGCTCTCTCTCTCTCCTATCACTACTGCTGCTCTCTTTTCTATCACTGCTGCTCTCTCTCTCTCTCTCCTCTATCACTACTGCTGCTCTCTCTCTCTCTCTCTCCTATCACTACTGCTGCTCTCTCTCTCCTCTATCACTACTGCTGCTCTTTCTCTCTCCTATCACTACTGCTGCTCTCTCTCTCCTATCACTACTGCTGCTCTCTCTCTCCTATCACTACTGCTGCTCTCTCTCTCTCTCTCTCCTCTATCACTACTGCTGCTCTCTCTCTCTCCTATCACTACTGCTGCTCTCTCTCTCTCCTATCACTACTGCTGCTCTCTCTCTCTCTCTCCTCTATCACTACTGCTGCTCTCTCTCTCTCCTCTATCACTACTGCTGCTCTCTCTCTCCTATCACTACTGCTGCTCTCTCTCTCTCTCTCCTCTATCACTACTGCTGCTCTCTCTCTCCTATCACTACTGCTGCTCTCTCTCTCTCCCTCTATCACTACTGCTGCTCTCTCTCCTCTATCACTACTGCTGCTCTCTCTCTCTCTCCTATCACTACTGCTGCTCTCTCTCTCCTATCACTACTGCTGCTCTCTCTCTCCTATCACTACTGCTGCTCTCTCTCTCTCTCTCTCCTATCACTACTGCTGCTCTCTCTCTCTCTCTCCTCTATCACTACTGCTGCTCTCTCTCTCCTATCACTACTGCTGCTCTCTCTCTCTCCCTCTATCACTACTGCTGCTCTCTCTCCTCTATCACTACTGCTGCTCTCTCTCTCTCTCCTATCACTACTGCTGCTCTCTCTCTCTCCTATCACTACTGCTGCTCTCTCTCTCTCTCCTCTATCACTACTGCTGCTCTCTCTCTCCTATCACTACTGCTGCTCTCTCTCTCTCTCTCCTCTATCACTACTGCTGCTCTCTCTCTCCTATCACTACTGCTGCTCTCTCTCTCTCTCTCCTATCACTCCTGCTGCTCTCTCTCTCTCTCTCTCTCTCCTCTATCACTACTGCTGCTCTCTCTCTCCTATCACTACTGCTGCTCTCTCTCTCTATCTCCTCTATCACTACTGCTGCTCTCTCTCTCCTATCACTACTGCTGCTCTCTCTCTCTCTCTCTATCACTACTGCTGCTCTCTCTCTCTCTCTCCTCTATCACTACTGCTGCTCTCTCTCTCTCTCCTATCACTAATGCTGCTCTCTCTCTCCTATCACTACTGCTGCTCTCTCTCTCTCCTATCACTACTGCTGCTCTCTCTCTCCTCTATCACTACTGCTGCTCTCTCTCTCTCCCTCTATCACTACTGCTGCTCTCTCTCCTCTATCACTACTGCTGCTCTCTCTCTCCTCTATCACTACTGCTGCTCTCTCTCTCTCTCCTATCACTAATGCTGCTCTCTCTCTCCCTCTATCACTACTGCTGCTCTCTCTCTCTCCTCTATCACTACTGCTGCTGCTCTCTCTCTCCCTCTATCACTACTGCTGCTCTCTCTCCTCTATCACTACTGCTGCTCTCTCTCTCTCTCCTATCACTACTGCTGCTCTCTCTCTCTCCTATCACTACTGCTGCTCTCTCTCTCTCTCTCCTCTATCACTACTGCTGCTCTCTCTCTCCTATCACTACTGCTGCTCTCTCTCTCTCTCTCCTCTATCACTACTGCTGCTCTCTCTCTCCTATCACTACTGCTGCTCTCTCTCTCTCTCTCCTATCACTCCTGCTGCTCTCTCTCTCTCTCTCTCCTCTATCACTACTGCTGCTCTCTCTCTCCTATCACTACTGCTGCTCTCTCTCTCTCTCTCCTCTATCACTACTGCTGCTCTCTCTCTCCTATCACTACTGCTGCTCTCTCTCTCTCTCTCTATCACTACTGCTGCTCTCTCTCTCTCTCTCCTCTATCACTACTGCTGCTCTCTCTCTCCCTCTATCACTACTGCTGCTCTCTCTCCTCTATCACTAATGCTGCTCTCTCTCTCCTATCACTACTGCTGCTCTCTCTCTCTCTCTCCTCTATCACTACTGCTGCTCTCTCTCTCTCCTATCACTACTGCTGCTCTCTCTCTCCTCTATCACTACTGCTGCTCTCTCTCTCTCCCTCTATCACTACTGCTGCTCTCTCTCCTCTATCACTACTGCTGCTCTCTCTCCTCTATCACTACTGCTGCTCTCTCTCTCTCTCCTATCACTAATGCTGCTCTCTCTCTCCCTCTATCACTACTGCTGCTCTCTCTCCTCTATCACTACTGCTGCTCTCTCTCTCTCTCTCCTATCACTACTGCTGCTCTCTCTCTCCTCTATCACTACTGCTGCTCTCTCTCTCTCTCCTATCACTACTGCTGCTCTCTCTCTCCTCTATCACTACTGCTGCTCTCTCTCTCTGTCTCCTCTATCACTACTGCTGCTCTCTCTCTCCTCTATCACTACTGCTGCTCTCTCTCCTCTATCACTACTGCTGCTCTCTCTCTCTCCTATCACTACTGCTGCTCTCTTTTCTATCACTGCTGCTCTCTCTCTCTCTCTCCTCTATCACTACTGCTGCTCTCTCTCTCTCTCTCCTATCACTACTGCTGCTCTCTCTCTCCTCTATCACTACTGCTGCTCTCTCTCTCTGTCTCCTCTATCACTACTGCTGCTCTCTCTCTCCTATCACTACTGCTGCTCTCTCTCTCTCTCTCCTCTATCACTACTGCTGCTCTCTCTCTCCTCTATCACTGCTGCTCTCTCTCTCTCTCTCCTCTATCACTACTGCTGCTCTCTCTCTCTCCTATCACTACTGCTGCTCTCTCTCTCTCCTATCACTACTGCTGCTCTCTCTCTCTGTCTCCTCTATCACTACTGCTCTCTCTCTCCTCTATCACTACTGCTGCTCTCTCTCTCTCCTATCACTACTGCTGCTCTCTTTTCTATCACTGCTGCTCTCTCTCTCTCCTATCACTGCTGCTCTCTCTCTCTCCTGTCACTACTGCTCAGTCTCTCTCTCAATTCAATATGTGCTTTATTGGCATGACATACGTTTGTGTACATATTGCCAAAGCATGTAAACAACAACACAACGCAACAATGATTATGATATTATGACGCTCTCTACCTCTCTCTCTCTCTCCTATCACTACTGCTGCTCTCTCTCACACACCCAGCAATAAAACTACAAGGAGTCAAAAGCAACTGAGGTCTGGGGAACTAAGTCTGTCTGTCTGTCTGTCTGTCTGTCTAGCACTAGCACACACACACACACACACACACACTCGTCTTGACAAAAAGAAATCTTTCTCCCAAGAAAGTCAGCAGAAATTGCCTGTCTGTTTCCAACTTTCTTCAATACACACACACACACACACACACAGACGTTATGGTGATGTAAAGAATTCTTATTAATTCTCACGAAGTTGTTTTTTCATCTCTGATCAATTTAAGAACTTTATTTTCAGTATAGAAAATACTTGTCAGTGATTGGTGTCTACCTTATTAAAAGTAAGTAGATCTGTGTGTGTGTGTCTCTCGTGGAGGGGAGCGATCCAGTGCCTTGGTGATGAGAGTCACGTCTAGAGCTGTCTGGTTGTCCCTGGCAACCAGACATGATGTAACAGCAGGATGAACTTGAACTTGGGGCAGTGGGGGAGGGGCAGTGGGGGTGGGAGGGGGCTGCATCGGCGGTGGGATAGCCTCACTCACTGTATGGCAACATGAACAATGGAGCTGGGCGATCAATACAGGGGCCTCTCACAGACAGATTACACACAACACCACACACTAACCCTACCCAGCAGGCACTGCTCTCCATGGGCCAGCAGATACCACACACACACACACACAACGCACACACAGATCAGTTACACAGAAACCCAAGTACACACACGGAACCCACATGCACACACACAAAATACTATACACACTTTTCTGCTGGAGAGACAGTGAGAGAGAGTGTGTAGTAACTGGTAGGACTAGAGGAGACTGGTTTACTGGTTTAGTTGGGAGGAGAAACTGGAGCAGGCTTTATGTCCTTGAAGACTGAACCAGGAAAGCTGACCGCCTGTTTCTGTCCAGCCTTCAACTCCGCCACCAGAACTAACCTCTCTCTGTCTCTCTCCCCCAGTGGTACCTGGGTTAAAGACTCCAGCCTCCCCGCCTTCGACTGACTGCTGCACAACCAACACCCCTGACCGCCCCCCGCCCGGGACGCACCCAGGCTGACCCCTGGATGGGTCCCTTTGACCCTTGACCCCGCCTACGACAGAAAGAGAGAGATTGGCCGCCTTCTCCGGCTGACTCCTCCCACCAGCGCCTCATCGCCCCCCCCCTCCCATCCTCCCTCCCGTACAGACTGAACAGCATCAGCATGGCTATACGATCAAACGCACCCCAACTCAGCGCTTACACACTTAACTGCGTATCTATCCTGCCCATGTTCGCCCGAGGCGTATGCCCCATACGTCTGACATCATGTACAGCGCCGCCAGCCGGTGGGGGAGAGGTGTACCACCGACCTGACTGACTCAACACACACACACACACACAGCGTCTTCTGTGTTGTCTGTGTGCTTAAATCAGACTTGCAACACCATACCCTCCTGCACACACACACACACACACACACCTCTGATCACCAACGGGGAGAAAGGTCAGAGTTGAAAGCTTGACAGTTCACCTCCACCATCAACTCCTCGCTCTCTGAAGTGGTTCTACTCCTGGTTGGAAAGGGTTTGCTTGGCGTCAGGTGGGCCCTTGGCTGTGGGGGGGGGGGGGGTTAGGCTGTTACTTGGCATAAATGCCATCAGCTAATTTCCCTCACCCCTGGGACGCCCCCCCACTACACACATACATACACACACACACACACACTCACACACTCACTCACACACACCAAACATGGCTGTTTGGTGTGTGTGGAGTTCATGGGGTTCATTCCATGGACATGAATCAGTACCTGGAAAGATACTACTGTTCACCGCAGGGTCAGTGGGGGTCATGGTGACAGAGTTTGGGTAGAGGGGGAGGGTGGGGGCTGTTCTGTATTTCATCCAGAGGCCGGTGGACTGATTATGGCTCATGGTTTTTTGGTCTTGGCGATCATCTCAGCTGATCCCCTCCTCTTCCTCCACCTGCTCTTCATCATACCAGTCTGGGTAAAGCTACAGCATGCTAAGGGCGGGTGACTTTGGAGTCGCAACTCAGCAGATAGGAGACATCCGTGACGAATATTATACGGTGGAATATTGACATTGAGGAAAGTGCAATTTTGTTTGCTAGCTGTTGGATAGTTAAATATCTTTGTAAGATAGGCGTTGTTGAAAAGTATATATAAATATATATTTTTCTTCCTAGTCCGTTCACACCTCCAGGACTCTAAAATATCGGGGTACAAAACAAAAAGCCTTGTGAGAAATGAGGGGGCTGGAATCACTTTTATTGTTCATTATTTGTTGTTTGTTGTAAATTTGTTTGTATCGTAGAACAACAATCCCTTTAAGAAATATCCTCATTTTAAACAATCGATTTTCTAAACATTTTCCTGCAGCTTGAATCTGCTTTTCGTTTTGCTGAAGAAAGGCTACGTTATTTTGACTAAGCACATCGTCTAAATCAAAACAGCATCTAAATTTCTCATGAGGCCAATTCAGGAAAACAAGTCCGCGTGAGTCATCCTAAGTTCTCCTGTTTCGCTGATGACATCATCTTTAGTGGACATTGCCATGCCGTTGGCTTGGTCCTCTGGAAACCTCGACGATTGGAAGCACTTATTCCTGCAGTCGGCCAATGGGCTGTGAGTGTAGTATCAGGGGGCGTGTCCCAGTGAGGAAGACGGACAGCAGAGGGAAGGTTTCTGGAAGCGTTTGTCCAGGAAAACTAAGACAAGATGGCTTCTAGACAGCCGGGCTCCTCACGTTACCTCACATGCAACTTCCCATTTAATTCAAGCCTAGTTGTGTTTTAGTTGCTATACTATATCTATAAATACACACACACACACACACACTTCAGTGTCAATCAAAAGTGAATTAAAGTGAAAAAGGAAAAAAAAATCTGCATGTTGTAGTGTTAGTGACAGGTTTTTCCATAGATACGTAGAGTTAGTGAAATAAAGACTATATTGTAAACCCAGCATCAGGCATTTACCAACAGCCCCAACCGAGGTCTCTCTACCGCTCTCTTCCCTCATCCCTCCATCCTCCCCTTCAGATGACCACTTCCTCCTTCCTTCCATCACGTAGACTTTCAGATGACCGCTTCCTTCTTCCTTCCATCACGTAGACTTTCAGATGACCGCTTCCTCCTTCCTTCCATCACGTAGACTTTCAGATGACCACTTCCTCCTTCCTTCCATCACGTAGACTTTCAGATGACCACTTCCTCCTTCCTTCCATCACGTAGACTTTCAAATGACCGCTTCCTTCTTCCTTCCATCACGTAGACTTTCAGATGACCGCTTCCTCCTTCCTTCCATCACGTAGACTTTCAGATGACCACTTCCTCCTTCCTTCCATCACGTAAACTTTCAGATGACCGCTTCCTCCTTCCTTCATCACGTAGACTTTCAGATGACTGCTTCCTCCTTACTTCATCACACGGACTTTCAGATGACCACTTCCTCCTTCCTTCCATCACGTAGACTTTCAGATGACTGCTTCCTCCTTACTTCATCACGTAGACTTTCAGATGACCACTTCCTCCTTCCTTCCATCACGTAGACTTTCAGATGACCACTTCCTCCTTCCTTCCATCACGTAGACTTTCAGATGACCACTTCCTCCTTCCTTCATCACGTAGACTTTCAGATGACCGCTTCCTCCTTACTTCATCACGTAGACTTTCAGATGACCACTTCCTCCTTCCTCCATCACGTAGACTTTCAGATGACCACTTCCTCCTTCCTTCCATCACGTAGACTTTCAGATGACTGCTTCCTCCTTCCTTCCATCACGTAGACTTTCAGATGACCACTTCCTCCTTCCTTCCATCACGTAGACTTTCAGATGACCGCTTCCTCCTTCCTTCCATCACGTAGACTTTCAGATGACCACTTCCTCCTTCCTTCATCACGTAGACTTTCAGATGACCGCTTCCTCCTTCCTTCCATCACGTAGACTTTCAGATGACCACTTCCTCCTTCCTTCCATCACGTAGACTTTCAGATGACCACTTCCTCCTTCCTTCCATCACGTAGACTTTCAGATGACCACTTCCTCCTTCCTTCCATCACGTAGACTTTCAGATGACCGCTTCCTCCTTCCTTCCATCACGTAGACTTTCAGATGACCACTTCCTCCTTCCTTCATCACGTAGACTTTCAGATGACCACTTCCTCCTTCCTTCATCACGTAGACTTTCAGATGACCGCTTCCTCCTTCCTTCCATCACATAGAGTTCCTTCGTCTGTATGTTCTCAGATTGCACGTTAAAACCCGTTCCTCATCAATGTGCCTTGAGCTGTGGTCTAGTCGTGGGAGTTTCCCTTTTTTTCCTCCTCCTTTCGTTTTATTCTTTCCTTTCTGGTCCTCCCTTTGCACACACACACACACACACACACACACACACACACACACACACCCCTCTGGAGTCAGCCAGGTTGTCAAGTGGACAAACCCGGTGAATTTTATTTGCAGTGTTTAAAACCTGAGAGATTTCAAAACTCTGCTCCCCAACATGCAACGCTCAAGTGACGCCTTTCCCCACCTACAAACCCCCTCGCTAGCTTATGCAGCACACAGAGCTCATTAGCGCCCCCTACCTACCTTGTGGAGGAGTTCAGGAATCACACTAACCATCCACCAGTCACCTTGCTGCTGTCGTGAGAGGCTCCAGCGTTTTTGCTCCTGTTGCTGCAATTTGTAAAAAGCAAAAAACAAAAACAAAAAAAAAGTCTTCCTGTTCTTTTCTTTTTATCTTTTTGTTCCAAGAAGAAAACGATGAGGATAAAAATATGCAATAGCTGCTTGCACTCCGATGTGCACGAGTCATGTCTTTCCTTTTTTTTTCCAACCAAAGTTAGCATGCACATGACTGGCGGCGTGCTGTTGTGGTCGGTCCCTAAAATCAGTTTCAGGAATGAAGCGGCAAGCCAGCTCCCGTTTTCCCACAGTTCTCCCCAGCCGCTCCTCCCGGGGTTCAGCCAGCACTGGCATCTCTATTATCTCTAGTATTATCACCATTATGATGAGGATGATGTGGTCCCAGGCAAGCCTTAAACAAGTCCCGCTTCCTCTCCATCACCCTGAGCACCGACGCCCAGTGCTGAAGCAGGCGCGGCGGGCGGCCCTGTCAGTCGTGGGGCCGGCCGGGTCCCCAGTCGGTTACCCGTGCTGTGTTTAATCCGTTCCTCTGCTTCTACCCACGGCGTCGTGTCCCGCTGTCCACCATGACGCTTCTCCGCTTCCTTTTTGAGTCACATGTTTGTTTCGTCGTTGCTCTTGGCTACCCTTTACCCATGAGCTGGGCATTACTTTCTTAATTATCTGCACTAAATATGAAGTAAACGACCGTAGTGATAATTATGACATTTAAGAAAAAAAAGAAAAGGAAAAAAAACAGCTTCCAGGGCTTAAAAAGAACGAAAGGAATTGGGGGGAAATTGCACGGACATTTTTGAAGTGTCACAAAATCTTAGTTGTGAGCCAGCTGAGCGAGGTGTGCGGCTGTGAGCCGGCCTGGCTGCCGGCCCGGTGGCCGGCCCGGCTTCTCAGAGAGAAGATGCATCTAAAAGCAATAGTCTGTCTGGGCGGTTGTGTGTGTGTGTGTGTCGTGGTGGTGGTGGTGGTGGTGGTGTTGTGAGTCGTCTATAGTTGTGGTGCAGCAGCAGCAGGAAGGACAGGAAGGTAGACCGGCCCGGCCTTGGGAGACGTGTTTGTATGTTGTATAGTTTTATTGATTACACTGATTTTAAAGCTGCCCTATTTTATCATGCAGGACTTTTGTAACATTGATCAAATGAGGAAACGTGGTGTTGTGAATTTTCTGATGGTTTGTACGAGGCCACACTACCAGAACTGCTTTGGTTTGTTTCCTGGAAACTGGAATTAAGTTGAAAACCTTCCTGTTTCCATCTTTCCTTTCTCCCTTTCTTTGTTTTGCTTGGTTGTATGTATTTAAAGATCCTCTTCGTGGACGGCGAGCGTGCGCCCATGCTTGTGAAGCGCGGGCGCGGCCTGAAGACCATTGTAAATGGATGTTACAGCTGTATGTGTTGAAGGTCACGTGTTGCATCAGTGTTGATGAAGCCACATCAAGGTCATGCTGAGGACAATTGGAAAGAAAAGTGAGCGTTTTTTATGCATTTTAAAACTTAGTTTTAGGCAGGAGACGATGACATAGTCAGCCAAAGGATGCCCCTATTATTACTACTACTACTACTACTACTACTACTACAACTACTACTACTACTGCATCCCGGCATCTTCTTTTGTTCACCATTCCATGCAGGAAAATAAACAGCTTGGTTATGCAACATGATTCTTTTTTCTTTTTCCATCTATCTGTATCTCTGCCAGCCCACACGCTCACCACACTCCTCTGTGATCTCTCCGTCCGACCGGGACTCGGACGGCACCGAGTCCCGGTCGGATTCAAACCTGCGAGTAGTCGGAACTTATTCCAAAACGACTCCGCAGAAGACTTCCTCCTCCTCTAGGAAACTAAAACTAGACTCCCCGGGTGTGACGAGCCGCGTTTAAGGCAGATGCTGCTCTTCATGTCACACCTGTATGACTCGGATCAAATAAAACACCCACAATGCACCACTAGAACAGAGATTCATGTCACCTAAACCTCTATTCTGCAGCTGCTTGTGAAAACAGAAACGTGATCGTCTGCATTCTGCATCGCACATTTCATGGCAGCTGCTTTCAGCCTCACCGCTAAAGCATGTCATCCCCATGCTTGGTTCCAGATAGGAACATCACCCTCCCCCCACACACACACACACACACCTCCTCCTCCTCCTCCGTAGCCTCAGGAGCGTCCTTTAGCTGCTGTAAATGAGTCAGATGAGCCTGTCTGTGATTTAGAGACAATGGTCAAGCGTTCGTTCATCACTTCCAGGATTCAACTTCACAGCGAGCAGTAAGTCCGAGCGCTCTTCTGTGGTGACGATTGATCCAAAGCTGAACCTGAAGGAAGTGGACTGAAAGACTGAAGTATTGAGAGTCTAACAGATGAGCACATCACCCCCCTCCCTTTACCCCACCGACTTTACCGCCCTGCCGCCCACCGCGCCTCCGTTGATTTTGGATTTTCACTTTGCGTCTCTGGAATTCTGCCTCTCCGTCAGGAAACAGGGTTGAATGAAGGCTGGGCTTTGTGTCCGCACATCAAAAGCCTTTGTTGTCTTTTGTTTGTCCAAATTATTCTGGGCTTTACTCACGGTAGTGATTCCCCCTCGCCGCCACCACCACAACCCAGCAGACACCCTCCAAGTCCAGTTTCGAGGGGTCGGTATATATCGAACCGAACGGCTTGATGAGGAGAGGGGCAGAATTCTCCAGGGTATTAAGACCAGGGTATTTTCAATCCTCCAACACAGAAGTACTTTCAATCACTTTAGAGACCTAAATATGTGAATTCTAACCATGGAGCCAAATGCTGAATGAGCTTATTCTTATTCTTGGAACAATCTTACAACACCGGGAGAGAGCCTCAATGACACCTGAAGTCCTCCCTTCCCCGACACCTTGTGCCAGTCGAGCATTTATCCTCCATCATTTGTACCTGTCCTTCAAAGACGACTGTGAAAATACGTTCAGTTGCTCTGCTATTTTGCACACATCCGGCCCCGTGTTGGGCCGATCCGGCTGAACGCAGTCCGGTGTGAAGAGGAGCCGGGCAGATGAATATAAGTCGTGATGGAGGGGAGTCACTGGATGTTAAACCAGGTAACATTGATGCCTCTCCCTGAACGACGGTGCCCCTGCAGGGATGTCTGCAGCCACCCGTATCTATCCTGTTGCAAAACCATGACATGGTGCTAAGTAATGAATCAAGCCAGTGAAGGGGAGGTACGGTGGAAAACGAGACAATTGAAACTTACTATCATGCTTCCTGACGGCGTATCAAAGCATAGCAGTCTAATCTGCATGAGAACTATGCACTGATAAAACTACGATCCATACGTGTACACACACATACACGAGCCGTGTGTATGTATGCGTGTATGTGCGTGTACACCAGACATGGAGGACTTTGGTATATCTACTTTGTTAAAGTCAGCCTCTGCCTTCTTTTAGGATCCTTCTGTTTCCAGATCCCAGCTATGAAACATCAAAACGAAATGAAAAATAAAAACAAACCAGCATATTACATGATATATTGAAAAGATCAAATGTAGTGCCTGTGAAAACCTGTATTATAATGCTCTTCTGAATACTGAATACAATAATTGTTTGTAATTGTTTAAAATTCTGAACACCAGTAGCCTTTGCTGTCTGCCGGCCCCCCTGATTATAGCTATGTACAATTATCATAAGATATTAAAAATGCATGCTCTTCCATAAATGCCTAATAAGCTGTTACCAAGACGACAAAATGAAAAAAAATTACAAAAACCAGAATGTTATTTTCCTCTTTTTTTCTCTCTCTACTTCTTACCTCCCTCTGCCTCAAACCTCATCTGTTCATCCCGGATTCATCCTCCATCTCTCATCAAACTCAAAGAGACACCATGTGACCTCACAGCTTCCTGTTTGATTGACATTTGATTCCTCCAGCTCAGGGGCTCTAGTGACGGCTGCCCACATGTTAGCGGGCTCGCTCCGGCTAACGCTTCTCATCCCACAATCTCATAAACTTTGCCATCAGCAAATGCTGCCAAGGCGAGCCGGAGGCCGGCCCGGTTAGCGTTTACTGACGGTGAAGTTCTGGCAAACACGTTTGTGTTTGTTGAGTGTAAAATTCTTGTACACGTCTTGAAAACAGGTTAACATTTACTGATGAGGAAGCTCTCCACAACTAAAGCGCCTCCAATGACCATCCACAACAGCAGAAACCTGGAAAACGTGTGTGGCTCTGCTTCCTCCTCCCCGCGCTCTCTCTCTCTCTCTCTCTCTCCTGTAGGAGGGCGATCGATGGTCTCTGTCAGTTCTGCTGTGCTCAGCGCTATCTGGGCCGAATCCCCCTCAGTGAGCGCCAAAGGGGCCTGAGCTGAGGATTGTTCGCCCCCCCTCCCCGCCGGGTAGCTCTTCAAACGAGCCGCTGGCCCGGTGCTCAGCAGCGGATTGGATCTAAACAACGCTAAGCCCCGCAGTCCTGTTAGGTCGATTGGGTTTCTCCACAGCCCGTCTCCAGATGCATCGGACACGGCTAAATCCCTGAAATCCGTTTCTCTTTGAAACCAAACAAACCGTTTCTTCACAAGGTCCACATATCTCAAAGAGCTGCAGTAAACTTTCTATCAACAACTTTGTTAATGATATATGACCAGTGTCTGTTGTGCTGCTGGTCATGCTATTCATTCTTGAAAGACCAGAATAGAAACAGTCAAGTTGTGGTTAACGTCACACAACACGAGCACTCTTATCTGCATTTCCAGCCAGCCTGCTAAGTCCTAACTACTGCACAGATGGTTCATCTGAAAAGCGACTGATACTGTCTGGTGCCGCCAGCCAGACCTGTCCAGATGTGCGCGTTATTGCCTTCATCAAGCCGCTACTGGTCCTGCGGAGGCGCTGCCGGCAGATAGTTTACCAGAGACAATCCCGAGGAAGAGAGCCGGTGGGGGTCCGAGCAGGCACACTTCCAATGTGGTCCGAGTCAGACGTTCCTATTTCCCATAATTCACCTCACCAACACCAAAAACCAGAAATGCCCTTCTGTGAGCACCTGTCAGGTTCCATCTCACTCAGCCATCCTTCTCTCTCTCTCTCTCTCTTTCTCACTCTCTCTACATCCTCAGTTCTGTCTGATGCAGCCGTGATGTGATAACATACTGAAACCTTGTGCCTCTACAATACTTTTCTGGAACAGAAAACCCTCCGGTAACCGACCCACACTTAGTTTTAATGTTCGCTAGTCTCCATAGTTGTGTCTGGTGCCATTGTGTTTCTCCCTCCCTCTCTCTCTCCCTCTCTCTCCCTCTCTCCCTCTCTCTCTCTCTCTCTCTCTCTCTCTCTGTTGGCCGCTGTGAGTTTGCACAGACTGTTGTTGTTGTCTTCTCTGCTGTGAATTTTGTTGTTCTCCGTATTCTGTTTCTCTTCTGTTGTCAGCCCATTCCTCTCAGCCCATCAGTGACACCATGTCCACGCAGACCCGATTACTGGAAGCAAGATGTGCATTTCCTATGCAACTATGATCAAACAATAAATACGCTCAAGCTGTTATCCGGCGCCTGGCTGCCTTTTCTGATTCCACACTTTTTCTGAGTCACTGAAGATTAGAGTCAAGAACAAATTACTATTAAAAAACACCATGATATAAAGCAGCACAGAGCCATACTGAAGTTAAAGTGTTTCTCCATAAATGAGACAGACCAGCGGTGGCTAACCGTGTGCCATGGAGAGCCATGTGTACGCAGGTTTTCATTCCAGCCGGACTCCACACCAGCTGCGTCCACTGACTCATTCTTCCTCTTTGGTTGAAGGGTCGCTAATCAGTGAAATCACCTGGTGCGGAGTCCGGCTGGAATGAAAACCTGCGTACACATGGCTCTCCGTGGCACATGGTTAGCCATCCCTGAGAGAGAGACAGTGTAACGATCACAGACGAAGAGACTCACTAGCCCTTGGCTAACAGGTCGGACCCTTCAGTCGACTGCTTAACGTTGTCGCCCGTGGTGCGGGGGCGTGAGCTGGGTTCGCATCCTGGCTGCGGTGGTTCCCGGGCTGCCCCCCGAATTCACTACATTGGTGTCAGAAGTGGGATTTCTACCAGAAAACCCAACCACATCACAATATATAACAATGACTAATAATAATGAATAAACACTAAAAATTTACATTGGAAAAGACAAAACACCACCTGCCAGAGACACCATTGGTGAAGGAGGGCAGAGGCCTTCAACCCTAAAAACACAGTTGCCACAGTTAAACATGGTGGTGGGGGCATCATGCTGTGGGGCTGTTTTGCTGCTTCAGGCACAGGGAACCTTGTTGGGGTGCATGGGATCATGAAGAGAGAAGATTATGTTGACATTTTGAAGGATAATGTAAAGAAATCTGCTGCCAGTCTCGCTTTAGGTCGCTGCTGGGTCTTCCAGCAAGACAATGACCTGAAGCATACATCCCAGTTGGTCCAAAACCTTTTGAAGGACACCAAAATCAAGGTCCTGGAGTGGCCCTCTCAGAGCCCAGATTCTGAATCCTATTGAGAATCTGTGGCGGAAGCTCAAGATTAATGTCCATGCTGGAAAACCACGCAATTTGGATGAGCTGGAACAGTTTGCCAGGGAAGAATGGGCTAAGATCTCTCAAGAGACATGTGCCAACCTAGTTAGGAACCACCATAAGAGGTTGTTGTCCGTTGTGAGTCAGAAAGGTTACACTATTGACTATTAGTTGTCAGAGGGCTAATCATTTTGGCCTTGTCATGTTAGTTTTTTCTTGTTTCAATTCAGCACATCAGTAAAATATCTTAATCAAGCTTAGTGGAGATTTTGTCTTTGTTCTTTTGGAGGCAATTAAACTATAACCACTTTTGGTTATGGTCATTTCCATGGAAAAGTGAAGGGTTTTGTTTGATTTCATAAGGGGGGCTAATAATTTGGATTTTTACTGTAGATGAAGGCATCATCCACCCTGGTGTGCTGCTGGTAAGCAAACTGCACGGGGTCCAGTGCGGGGCTGACCAGGGGTCTGAGGTAGGGGAGAACCAGCCTCTTCTGGGTCTTCATCACGTGGGATGTCAGTGCCACTGGCCTGTAGTCATTTGGTACATGGGGGTGCCCCTTCTTGGGCACCGGGACAAGGCAGGACATCTTCCACATGACCGGGATCCTTTCCAGGCTCAGGTTGAATATGTGTTGGAATACTCCACACAGCTGTTCAGCGTGTACTTTTAGCACTCTCAGGCTCACACCATCAGGGCCCAAACCTGGAGCAGTCTTACCAGCTCTCTGGTCCTGGTCCGCTGTGATGAGAGAGGGGTGTGGGGAGGGGGCGGGGCAGCAGCAGTTCCAGTAGTAAACTCCATGGGTTAAGGTAAGAGTTGGGCTGGCGGGGTGAGGGGTGAGGGGAAGGAGTTGGGCTGGAGGATGGCAGGGTGAGCAGGGGCCATTGTGTTGAACCTATTGAAGAACCGGTTCAACTCTTTGGCCCTATCCATACTGCCACACATTGCCTGGCCATTTGATTTTCTGTAGCCAGTGATATCCCTCACACCACTCCACACCTCTGTCATGCTGTTCTGCTGCAGCCTGGACTCCATCTTCCTCCTGTAGGTGTCTTTTACCTCCCTTCTTTTATCTCTGAGTTCCCTCTGGGTGTTGCCAAAGCTCCTCCTTGTCCCCAGAGTGGAAGGCTCTCTTCTTTTTGTTGTGAATGGATTTAATGTCTTTTGTAATCCACGGCTTTTTGTTTGGAAAACAGCATACAATCCGAGATATAACATTATCCAAACAGAAATTAATGTAGTCCATAATACAGTGTGTAAGTCCGTCTATGTCCACCCATGCTGCTCACTGAGCACCTCCCAATCCGTGGCCTCAAAACAGCTCTCTATAGCCTCATTGACCTCCTGCAAACATCTCCTGTCTGTCATGGTGGTTGCAGGCTGCTGCTGGACCAGAGGCCTACACTGGGAGTAGAGATGGAGCAGGCTGTGATCATATCTGCCAAGTGGGACATGGTGCTGTGTGTGTATGCCTCCCTAACATTAGCATACAGTAAGTCTAGTGTCTTATTGTCTCTGGTAGGGCAGTCCACAAACTGTGTGAGGTTTGTCAGGGTTGGAGAGGGTCACATGGTTGAAGTCATCAGATATTGTGATGAAAGCACTGTAGTTGTGCGTCTATAGCCTGGCTATCGCAGAGTGGATGACATCATGCAATATTGTGGCACTGGCCCAGGGTGGTGTAAACAGCGACTCTCTGGGTGAATAATATGGACACAGTCCCACTGCTAAGGGCTCAAACTACAAATACAAAATCAAACTCAAACTACTCTGCCATGTATTCATCGAACCTGAGACAAACAAAACTGCCAGTTGACTTTTGAAGATCACACTTTTTGGATTTTGAACTAAAAACAGGAGACTATCCCCATGTTACCTCCGGCTTGGTTGGGCGCCCCTACAGACACAATTGGCTGTGTCTACGGGTGGGAAGCTGGATGTGGGTATGTGTCCTGGTCACTACACTAGCGCCTCCTCTGGTCAGTCAGGGCACCTGTTCAGGAGGGAGGGGGAACTGGGGGGAATAGTGTGATCCTCCCATGCGGTATGTCCCCCTGGTGAAACTCCTCACTGTCAGGTGAAAAGAAGTGGCTGGTGACTCCACATGTATGGGAGGAGACATGTGGTAGTCTGCAGCCCTCCTGGATCAGCAGAGGGGGTGGAGCAGAGACCGGGACGGCTCAGAAGAGTGGGGTAATTGGCCAAGTACAATTGGGGAGGAAAAGGGGGGGGGAATCCACAAAACAAAAAAATAAAAGTTAAATCTGAAGGACCTGTGTAAACTCATGAAATTAATTTCCTATATTTTTAAATAAGTTCATTAGAATTTGTTAAAATGCAGGCTCTGTACTCGGAAACTACACGCAACTTAACCTGTCCTCAGCAAGAAGTCACGATGTCAAACTGCCAAAAAAAGTTTAAAAATGCTACAAATGCATAAATACAAATATCAAATGAAATGAATGGTTAAATAAGATATCACCTAATACACAAAGTGAACTTTAAATTATATTTTCCATAAAAAAGTGCCTATCAAATTGGCATCCTCACTTTCCGCCAACCCCGTCAGATTTTTTTATAATCCTGAATAAATCAGGCAATGTCATGGTCAGCTGAGGACCTGAGGACCCCTTTTCCACTTCCTGCTGTTGGTGGATGCAGCAGTAGAACGCTTGGTCTGGTAAGTTTTCAATTTAATGATATTTTAAACAAACCATGTTGACGTCACTGCAGTCACAGCTTTAACGTGTCACCACCGTCGTGCCGTTATGATGACCTTACTTATGAATCGTGGAATAAATGTTGGCGTTTTAGCTGAGGGTATAGAGGCAGCTAGCTACTGAGGAAAAAACAAAATGGCTCCAGGGTACAAGACACGGTGAAGATGGAAAGACTTCATGTTGTCAGCTCCGTCAGACATAAAATCTGACGGAGTTGTCGTTTAAGCTGACGGGGTTGACAAGTGCTCCCAAAAACTCTTTATAACTTTGAATTTAGTGCCTATCGCTTGTTACTCCACATTCGACATGCACGGTACCGCTCTTTCTTCTCTTTCTTCGATAGCAGACTCAAGACATGTCCTGTGTGGACGCCATTACATTTGAACACTTGGTGGGGATGGCGCCCCCACCAGCACCAATGAAAAATAGCATACAGAGGAACGTTTACAGAAAGCCAAAGGACTGAGTGAATGTTGCCGTGGAAACACCAGTTGAAACAAGCATCGACTATGGTATTTTTTTTAATATGTATAAATTACAGATTACATCTTTGAACTTAATTAAGGAAATCTAAATTTGGGCTCCGGGTAGCACCAGGTAAAACGGAAAGGCTTATTTAGCAGATCTCACCCTGTCCTGCAGGCTACCCTGGTCAGTGGATAAAGTCAGTAAAGTATGAAGAAAAGAGCGAGATGAGAGGTTTTAAGATTCATTGGCAGGACTTTCTGTCAAAGATTCAGAAGATGGGGGCGTCTGCGTGGCGTGGCGGTCTATTACGTTGCCTACCAACATGGGGATCGCCAGTTTGAATCCCCGTGTTGCCCCCCGGCTTGCTCGGGCGTCCGTACAGACACAATTGGCCGTGTCTCCGAGTGAGAAGCCGGAAGTGGGTATGTGTCCTGGTTGCTGCACTAGCGACCAGGACACATACCCACGTGATCCTCCCACGCGCTACGTCCCCCCGGTGAAGCTCCTCACTGTCAGGTGAAAAGAAGCAGCTGGTGACTCCACACGTATGGGAGGAGGCATGTGGTAGTCTGCAGCCCTCCCCGGATCGGCAGAGGGGGTGGAGCAGAGACCGGGACGGCTGGGAACAGTGGGGTAATTGGCCGGATACAATTGGGGAAAAAAAGGGGGGGGGGGGTCCAAAACAAAAAGAAAAGAGAGATGAGGGGTTTTAAGAAATAAGACTCATCAGTGTCGCCTGTGATAGTTTACCTCCACGTCTCTTCCTTACTAAGATACAGCAGCACTTTCTGTCAAAGATTCAGATGATGGTTTCTGGAGGATGACACCAGAGACTTGGGACAAGCAGGTGGAAATTAATTCATTAACGAACAGTAGGAGGTATAATAGAGCTGGTTTGATCCTGAGTTACAGAAGGAGGGAAGTATTTTTAGGCAGGCACATTTCAGGACAGCAACAACGATTAGGACATGGCGACAGATTCAGGCAGCCAGCTGGTTGTTAGGTAGGAACTATTTGGTACTTCATGGCCAGACGTGTGTATTGTGTGTTTTGTTTAGCTGATGGTGGGTGGATGCAAATACAAGTAAAAATAATCAAAAGTAATATCTCCTGTCCCGCCCTGTTCTTCCTCCTCCTTCTCCTCCTCCTCCTCTACTTAGTTTCTCCTATCCTTGCCTTGGGTGAGAAATCAGTTTTCTGTTCAGAGGCGGCGTATAAACGGATTTTAAATCAGTTTGGCTTCATCGAGATCCCTTTTTCTCTCTACTTTCTGTCTCCACTCCTTCCTCCTGTCATTCTTTTCCTACTGATTTCCATGGAGTGAACTCGGATTCTCTCTGGGGAGCCGGGTAAAAGGAGTGACCACGCTCGACTCTCAGTTTTCAGCCTGGGAGACGACCGCAGCAGGAGATGTGAATAATTCAGCCGGCCACCAGCTCACAGCCTCACCTTCACCCCCTGACAACCCCCCCCCCCCCGTCACCACACTGCACTGTTGTGACCTGATCTACCCCCATCACGCCAAGCTAAAAGTCAGGAGTGTGTAGCTGGCGGGTCAGCCCTTCTTCCAGAAGAGTTCCTGTCTGTCTGCTCTCAGATCCCGAATAGTAGCTGGCTGCAGCCTGCAGAAGAAGGCAGGATTCAACATCAAACGTTTAATCCCGCCCATCTCTAACCCTAACCTAACTCCAACCCTGTTTAACGCCACCCAAACCCAAGTCCAACCAATGCAACTGGCATTTAACCCTGCCCAAATTGACATGTAATCCCACCCAAATTCGACGGTTAAACCAATCAAATCAGGCGGTGAGTGGGATTAAACGTTCGACGTTGAACGCTGCCCTGTTCTGCAGGCTGCACTCAGGTATACTTGAAGATCCTTGCCTCCCATTCATCTGTTCATCCTCCACTCTCCATCTGGGACAGTGGTCATGATCTCATCTTCTCATGATCCCATGTTTTCATTTTCTTATTTTTTTATGTTCTCGTGTTCTTATAGCTTCGTGTCCTCATGATTTTTCTTTTTTTAACCTACGTGTCGGCAGGCTTGACATACAACACAGGGAATTTGCGTGCCCACATGTCCTAGACGGAGTTAATCTGCAAGTGGAGTTCAGATTCTCCACCTGCAACAGCAATCATTATTAATTATCAAAAACTGCGGACAATAACTCCATCCTTTGAATGATTTGTGGGATGACAACAACACAGGCGTTTTGTCATAGATACGTAGCCACCACCGGTCCCCCTCTTCCACATGTCTGATCAGCTAAACGGCCAATCAGCATCGCTCCTCCAAGAGGGGCACAATCACCACAAGTGAAACACGGAACCTCAGAAAATAACATGACAACATGGATCTGACAGACATGACCATAGAAACAGACGCTGACTGACTGAAAGAAAGAAAAAAAATGGGAAGAAAGGACTACGTAGGAAGAAGGATGTAATCCGGAGAGAGTTCCAGGTGGTGTGCGAGGCAGACGCCAGCAGTGTGTATGCTGGCGTGTAATATGTCCACTCATATCTATGTGAAGTGTCCACCTGTGAGTGCACAGGATTATTCACAATAAATTCTGGTGTCTGAGATCCGTGAATTATCATAGTGCCTCCAAGCAGCAGACAGGTTCTGCTGCCACTCACGGGCCCCGCAGTCCTGCAGACACCCCACGACCAAGAGAACAGCCAGAGACCAAAGCACTGCAACCCCAGAGGAACACCAAGCCCATAGGGGGGCCAGGAGCCCACAGACAAACAGCTCAGATGGCAAACACAGACCGCCGGCATCCCACCAAGTGCCTTCAGTATAGCAGGCTGTCCTGTGTCTCCAGCAGGCCCCCGACCAGGCCCCCGCCGCCACAGACATGGATACGGCCGATGTCCCCCAACCTGCCTCCTATTCCCCCAGTGAGAAGCACCCCATGTGCCGAGAGCAGCAAGGAGACCAAACCCAGGGAGCACAGGATGAAAACGGGGCCCTGCCCCCCCGAGGGTGATCACCATCTGGGAAAACCCGACCCGGGCACAACCAGCCAGGATCAAGTGCCCGCCCGGCACCCACGACCAGGCAGCACATCCCACGCCACTTCCTTTCAGCTGTCTGCAGGTTAATGATGACATGCTTCACACAAGTGTCTACCGGTGTGGTGACCCACATTGTTTTCTAAAATGTAAGAATAAAATATGATTTAGCACAGTGCTTAGCATAGTGAAAAGTAATACTTAAATATTAACTGTTATTGACATTCTGCCAGTGGGTGTTGTAACGCCTTTTGTTACATTGCCATTGTTGGTCGTCGTTGTGAAGTATCACAATGCATTGTGGAATATTCAAGCCAGCGTAGTGTCCAGTGTTTGCATACTCTGAACTTTCTCTGGATGTAGTATCACATCCTGGTATTTTTCGCGTACTATTTGATGCATAATGTGGTTTCAGACATACTAGAAACACTTGCATACTATTTTGGTGTACTGAATGTACACCAACTACCTCAGTACTAGAGTACGGCTACTGAGCTAATATGTTTTTGGATGCAGCTACAGTTCAATACGCTCAATACACAGTTGATGTGCCCTTCTCCTAATACCACTCTGATCTGATCCTATATGGGATATATATACTAGATATATCCCATAATGCACTGCATCCATGATGTATGATTGATGACACCTGCTGGCGGTAAACTAAAATGTTAAAACACACCAACATCAACAACGCCAACACATGGAAGAAGATAGCTGATAACTGTGTTGGTTGAAACTTTACATAGGGTAAAGACCCCCCACCACCGCATCTTAAAATATTAAGCTATTATGACAGATGTTGAAAATGACTTTGAACAGCATGACAGCTAATAGTGATGCTATTATGTTGGGCATTTTTGCAGGTTCATTTCCATGGTTTCCACTACTTTAAGGTAGTTAGTCTGTGATGTCAACATTATTAACTACCCTTATGGCTCTTTTTTGTAGTCTAGATAATGGTTGTCAGTTGGTTTTGTAGGTGTTACCCACACAGTAGATCAGATATGGTAAAATAAATGAACAATACAGAGTGTACAATGCTTTATGATCCAGGATGTGACTTGCTTTTCTCATGACTGCAATGCCCCTTGCCAGCTTTGCTCGCACATACAGTGGTGCTTGAAAGTTTGTGAACCCTTCAGAATTTTCTATATTTCTGCATAAATATGACCTTAAACATCATCAGATTTTCTCACAAGTCCTAAAAGTAGATAAAGAGAACCTAATTAAACAAATGAGACAAAAATATTATACTTGGTAATTTATTTATTGAGGAAAATGATCCAATCTGTGAGTATCTGTGAGTGGTAAAAGAACGTGAACCTCTAGGAATAGCAATTAATCTGAAGGTGAAATTAGAGTCAGGTGTTTTCAATCAATGGGATGACAATCAGGTGTGAGTGGGCGCCCTGTTTTATTTAAAGAACAGGGATCTATCAAATTCTGAGCTTCACAACACATGTTTATGGAGGTGTATTGTGGCAAGAACAAAGGAGATTTCTGAGGCCCTCAGAAAAAGCGTTGTTGATGCTCACCAGGCTGGAAGAGGTTACAAAACCATCTCTGAAGAGTTTGGGCTCCACCAGTCCACAGTCAGACAGATTGTGTACAAATGGAGGAAATTCAAGACCATTATTACCCTCCCCAGGAGTGGTCAACCATCAAAGATCACTCCAAGAGCAAGGCGTGTAATAGTCGGCCAGGTCACAAAGGAACCCAGGGTAACTTCTAAGCAACTAAAGGCCTCTCTCACATGGGCTAATGTTAATGTTCATGAGTCCACCATCAGGAGAACATTGAACAACAGTGGTGTGCATGGCAGGGTTGCAAGGAGAAAGCCACTGCTCTCCAAAAAGAACAATGCTGCCCGTCTGCAGTTTGCTAAAGATCACGTGGACAAGCCAGAAGGCTACTGGAAAAATGTTTTGTGGATGGATGAAACCAAAATAGAACTTTGTGGTTTAAATGAGAAGCGTTATGTTTGGATAAAGGAAAACACTGCATTCCAGCATAAGAACCTTACCCCATCTGTGAAACATGGTGGTGGTGGTAGTATCATGGTTTGGGCCTGTTTTGCTGCATCTGAGCCAGGACTGCTTGCCATCATTGATGGAATAATGAATTCTGAACTATACCAGCGACGTCTTAAGGAAAATGTCAGGACATCTGTCCATGAACTGAACCTCAAGAGAATGTGGGTCATGCAGCAAGACAACGACCCGAAGCACACAAGTCGTTCCACCAAAGAATGGTTAAAGAAGAATAAAGTTAATGTTTTGGAACGGCCAAGTCAAAGTCCCGACCTTCATCCAATCAAAATGTTGTGGAAGGAGCTGAAGCGAGCAGCTCATGTGAGGAAACCCACCAACATCCCAGAGGTGAAGCTGTTCTGTACGGAGGAATGGGCTAAAATTCCTCCAAGCTGATGTGCAGGACTGATCAACAGTTACCAGAAACGTTTAGTTGCAGTTATTGCTGCACAAGGGGGGAGGGGGGGGGTCACACCAGATACTGAAAGCAAAGGTTCACATACTTTTGCCACTCACAGATATGTAATATTGGATCATTTTCCTCAATAAATAAATGACCCAAATATAATATTTTTGTCTCATTTGTTTAATTGGGTTCTCTTTATCTACTTTGAGGACTTGTGTGAAAATCTGATGAAGTTTTAGGTCATATTTATGCAGAAATATAGAAAATTCTAAAGGGTTCACAAACTTTCACGCACCACTGTATGTTATGTGAGGTTTCCAGCAGATTTTGTGGTCTAGTAAAACACCTAGGAATTTATTTTCATACACTCTTTCAAGTTGGAAATTGTCTATCACTACTTTTACTTTGGTGTTTATTTTATCATTTTCAAACAACATAAACTTTGTTTTGTCTAGATTTAAAGATCATTTATTTTTGTCAAACCACCATTTTAATTTTTCCATGTGTATTGTGGTCACCTCCAAAAGCTGCTGTAAATTCTCACCAGAACAAAATACATTCGTGTCATCTGCAAACAGAACTAATTTCAATATGTTTTAATATCTTGCATATATAATTTAAGTACAGAATGAAGAGTTTTGGACCTAAAACTGACCCCTGGGGTACACTGCCAGTAATATCCATGCATGATGATTTATATTCACCTATCTTTACAAACTGCTGCCTGTTACTTAAATAGCTTCTTAGCCAATTCTGCACCACCTCTGTGATACCACACCTTTCCTATTTATGTATTAACCTGTTGTGGTCAATAGTGTCAAAGGCTTTTTTAGATCTATAAATATTCCCACGGCAAACTTTTTTTGGTCTGTGCAATTGGTTTTTTCTTCAATTAATTCAATGAGCGCCAGAAATGTGGATCTGTTTGATCGAAACCCGTACTGGCTATCAGTCAGCAGATTGTGTTTCTCAATGAATTTGTCTAGTCTAATAGCAAGCAGTTTTTCTGGTATTTTAGAGAATTGTGACAATAATGAAACTGGTCTTTAGTTTGTAAATTGGTGTCTCTCTCTGGTTTTATGTGGGCTATAATGTTTGCCATTTTCATTTTGCTTGGAACTTGACCAGATTAAAAGGACGTTATAGACGTGGGTTAGTGGTTTAGCAATACATTCGATTACTTTAACTATTGTCATATCAATGTCATTCCAGTCAGTAAATTTTTTTGTTCTTGAAATTGTTTATAATGTCCACGATTTCCTTCTCTTCTGCCGCTCTAAGAAAAATGGAACTTGGGATTTCTATCCCCATAATAATAATCATTATCATTCCCCACTGTGATTTTTTGTGTCATTGATTTTTCCTGCCAGTTTTGGGCCCACATTGACAAAGAATCTGTTGAAACCATTGAACATGTCTTCCATGTTATTTATAGTCTTATCATCAGAGGTGCACATAACTGGTGCGCAGGTGCGGTCAAAATAAATGATGTGCAGTAGATAATGTGAAAACAGGTGCTTTTGCATACCAACATTTTTTGGGACACAATTACTTACTAAAACAGGATTTTCTCCATATATCACTGGTAAGAAAGTCATTATGACAACTGTGTCCATTTTAATAATCAGTTGTTTAAACACAACTTTCAGTCTTCCTTCTTGATTAAGTGGTTGCAATGTTTTTCAAGTTAGCAAAGTTAACTGTTAAACCTTGACCTCCAGTAAATAGTTAGCTTACATTACAACTAGCTTAATGTTACATTCTTCCTCTGGTTTTAGGATTTTCTTCCATTCATCAAAATGTCCAAGAAGCAAGCTGCAGTAAGTAATTACTTTGGTGTTGCACCACCTCCAAAGAAATGCCAGACTGAACCTGTACATAAAAAATGTGTATTCGTGGAAACGTGGCTGCAGGAAGTTGCCTGGCTCCAAACAGATGATGACCGCACAGAGATAAGGTGCAAAATGTGTCCCAATCTCGTGGATAAAAGCAGCACCTTTTATAGAGGGACAAAAAATGTCAGCCATCCAGCTTTTGAAAAGCACGAGAAGAGTAAAGAGCACATGAACATGGTGCAAACTATTGATAACAGCTGCAGCAGGATCCGAAATCCACTTCCCTTCTGACACGTGGCAGGACAAACTGAATGAAGAACAGGTCAAGCACTGTTGGCCTTTCACAAAGCCAAACATGTACACCCAATGCCTTCATATGATGATGATGTCGTGCTTTTCAAGAGGCTTGGAGTTAATGTGCATATCATTCACAAGAAGGGGGACCCGCATCATGCAGAGTATCACACAGACTATTAGTCTAGAACTAAGTGAAAAACTGATGCCAGCTGAGTTATGGGACATACTCTTTGATGGATCAGAAGACACAGCACAAGTGGAGCAAGAAATTGTGTACATTGTGTCTGTGTCTCGCTATGGAGAGTTCACCTCAGATTTCCTTGGATTAATTCATTTGGGTGTGAACTGAGCCGCACAGGACATAGTGAACGGACTGGAGCAGCTCTTCCACACTTGCGGTTTAGGGGATCAGTGGGACGACGAATTTGGTCTCGGTGTGTACAGACAGAGCAACAGTCAACGTTGGAGTTTACAATGGGGTCATTCCCCATTGTAAAACACTGATCAGTGTTTAAAACTGGCTGACTTGTGAGTGCATCTCAACTTGAGAACATGAGAAGCTTGGTTCCTTTTTTCCTTTTGTTTATGCCTAATCTGCCTTCACACCCTTCACTACTTTGTCCCCACTTCTGCCTTTTTCTGATTCTTATGATCATTAATTGTACTAATATGACTGAATTTATTAGATCGTTATTGTGTGCCAGGGTGTTTAGTGGACCTTATCATCTGTATTTCTAAGCCATACTACATACTGGTTCCGCTTCGACTTGACTGATGGAACCAACAAGTCAAGTCAAGTTCATTTGTATAGCCCAATACCACAAATTACAAATTTGCCTCAGGGGGCTTTACAGAAACAACATCCTGTGTTAAGTGCCAGGAGGATTGCCGTGACTTGTACATTGGGAAAACCAAACAGACGCTGGTCAAGAGGATGGCACAACACAGAAGAGCCAACACGTCAGGCCAGGACTCCACAGTCTGCACCATCTACAGACCAGTAGCCACTCTTTCAAGGATGAGGATGTGCACATCCTTGTTAGGGAGGAACGCTGGTTTGGAACAAGTGGGCATGTTGAAAGACACCTCAGTCAAACTTCAATAATTCAATTGTTACACTGAGTTTACCTGAGGGGTTTCTGCAGTCCACACACGTCAGCTGAATAACACACCCTAAATTCTCCATAAGCATAGTTTGTGTGTGTGTGTGTGTGTGTGTGTGTGTGTGTGTGTGTGTGTGTGTGTGTGTGTGTGTGTGTGTGTATATAAGGGGGGTGGGGGTGAGATGGTGACCTGACCAAGTAAGTATATCTTGTTAAAAATAAATAACAGTCAGAGGTCTTCATCTAAGCCAGTGGTTCTCAAACTTTTTCTGTCATGCCCCCTTTGGAGGAAGAAAAATGTTCATGCCCCCTGCCCCAACAAAATGGGTCAAGTTTAACTTTATTTAAATAACATCAAGATAATGAACACTCCTTTCACTTTTCTTTCAGTAATTTCTGTTGTGCAATAACAAACACAAGTTCCCCTTCAACTTTATCAAACCTCTTTTTGTGGCATGTGTCACTAGATTGCTCCATCAGTCTGTGTGCTTTATAAAAACAGAGAAAAACCAAATAAAATGTAAAAATCACTTTGCTAGAACAATAACAATAAAGTTCAATCTGTGCAGAAAAGAACAAATGTAGATACTTGGGGAAAACGATGAGCAAGTCAGTTTGTGAGAGCTCAAGTCTCATCACTGCATCAGCAGAGGGGGTGGAGCAGAGACCGGGACGGCTCGGAAGAGTGGGGTAATTGACCAGGTACAATTGGGGAGAAAATAAAGGAGAAAAAAATCCACAAAAAAAAAAAAAATGTAAGCGAGTACGAGCAAACAGCACGTAAGATGGCAGACTACAGGAACCACCCGAGATTCAGCTGCAGGTGCAGACAGAGTGGGACTACGCCTAAAGGCCGAGACACACCAGGCCGTCCGCCAATGTCGGGCTGTCGGCGAGCGTCTGTGGCCCTAGTTTTTGCAGGGTATCCCGCACTGTCGGCAGCTTTTCGGCTAATTCAGCGCGTTGAATCAGCGGCGGAGCACGTGGGTGAGAGAGACCACTCTTGATTGGCTGTTCAGCTTAGTGAATCAGTGCAAGGGAAGAGAAACGGAAGTTAAGAAAGCTAGCAAACGACCAAGTCAAGAGGCCACACTCAGAAGGCTCTCCTCACTTTTTGTCTTCATGTCACTTGAACATTTCAAGATGCTAATATTTTCACAACGACATGGCGATCTGGAATGAAGAAGCTGAAGACCAGCTGATCAGCTGTGTCACGACACCGTCTGTAGCGAGCGAGTGTGGAGTGAAACTCGTAGGCAAACGCTGCTTTGTTTATAGTTTGTATGTCCGCAGTCCCGGGTCTTCCAGTTTCAAATTTTGAATGACAAATACAGACCATTGCCACCTGCTGGTATGCAGAGTTAGTTCCTCTCACGCAGGCACAGAACGTACATGCTAGTTGGCCATTGGCTGTAGTCTTTGCAGTGTGTTCAAGTGCTACTTTTTGGCCCAGATGCAGGTGACGTGAGGTGACACAACAGTCGAGCCTTCGTCGCCACTAGTATTCCGATGTCGGTTTGGTGTGTCTGGACCCTAAAAGCCTGCAAATGAAATCTTCAGTCAAGGGCCACCGTGCTCACCAGATCCCCCCAGAAGACACAGAGCCCGCTGTTGGACTGAGACAATCTGCATATGAAACTGTTGGTTGGTTTGGGTCATTACGCCACTGTATTGTTTATAAGGGTGGGGACACCTGCAGTCCCTGTATTGTTTATAAGGGTGGGGACACCTGCAGTCCCTGTATTGTTTATAAGGTTGGGGACACCTGCAGTCACTGTATTGTTTATAAGGGTGGGGACACCTGCAGTCACTGTATTGTTTATAAGGGTGGGGACACCTGCAGTCACTGTATTGTTTATAAGGGTGGGGACACCTGCAGTCACTGTATTGTTTATAAGGGTGGGGACACCTGCAGTCACTGTATTGTTTATAAGGGTGGGGACACCTGCAGTCACTGTATTGTTTATAAGGGTGGGGACACCTGCAGTCACTGTGTTGTTTATAAGGGTGGGGACACCTGCAGTCACTGTGTTGTTTATAAGGGTGGGGACACCTGCAGTCACTGTATTGTTTATAAGGGTGGGGACACCTGCAGTCACTGTGTTGTTTATAAGGGTGGGGACACCTGCAGTCACTGTGTTGTTTATAAGGGTGGGGACACCTGCAGTCAGGTGAGACTGAAGAGGTCACTTAGATGATGATGAAACCTTTCTTTCAATAAACGTGTGATTTCTTTACCTGGATTATTGAGCATGCTTAAAGATAATGAGATAGTATTGTTAAAAATTAGCAAAAAAACCAAAATACTAAAATTTCCCTCTATGACAAGGATCCCCAGTGTAATGGGAGGCATTCTACGACAACCTCTGAAATGTTACTCATTAATCAGCTGGATAGACAAGAGGGACAAATGACCGTCTGTACCTATTCAGTCTGCATCTGAGTAGCCTATAGCACTCTCCACAGGGCAGGAGTTGGCACTCAAAGTTCAGGACATGAGAAGGCTCAGATATGATTTTGAGGGCCGGCCTGATGACTGTCTCCGCATATGTCTCCTGGGGAGAGGAGGGAGGTGGAACACACTTGATTTTCCTGCCAGCTTGGCCAGATGTTGGACCTGGGCTTTTTTCTGCACAGGTCCAACATCTGATCCCATCTGTGTGAAGTCACTTGGTCAGCTTTATCAGATTTCGGTCAGATACTTTTTGATGAGACAAATCAATTCTTCTCATTTAATATCAGTTATTAGAGCTATCAAAATTAAAATTAGACCCACAGGGCATCCGCATAGCGTAGCCGTCTATTCCGTTGCCTACCAATACAGGGATCGCCGGGTGGAATCCCCGTGTTACCTCCGGCTTGGTCGGGTATCCCTACAGACACAATTGGCCGTGTCTACAGGTGGGAAGTCGGATGTGGGTATGTGTCCTGGTCACTGCACTAGCGCCTCCTCTGGTCGGTCAGGGTGCCAGTTTGGGGAGGGGGGACATAGCGTGATCCTCCCCCTGGTGAAACTCCTCACTGTCAGGTGAAAAGAAGTGGCTGGTGACTCCACATGTATGGGAGGAGGCATGTGGTAGTCTGCAGCCCTCCCCGGATCAGCAGAGGGGGTGGAGCAGCGACCGGAACGGCTCAGAAGGGTGGGGTATTTGGCTGGATGCAATTGGGGAGAAAAGGGGGGGGGGATCCAAAAAAAATGAGACCCATAAATAATGGGACAAACTCCTTCTAGCAGCTTCAAGCTAACAGGATGGTGAATTTGCATGAACTGATGACGGCAGAGAACGAACGACATGTAGTGAAAGTTAAATCATCCCCTTGTTCGTCACATCTGGACTCTGATCCTCATCCCTTCTGATCTGTTCATCGCTGCCGCCGCCGCCGCGGACACACTCGCACCGCTGGCTGTCATCATGTCTGCCAAAGCTGTTCTCCTATGACGCCAGGTTAAATGCTCCGAGTCAGGACCCAAACACCAGCTCAGCTCCACCTTCTGTCTTCCATCATTTATTACATTTAGGGATTCTAATCGACGGATTCCAATTAGGACCCAGCTGCTAAAAGCAGACTCATTAAAACTGATCAGAAACTGTGTGTGTGTGTGCGCGCGTGCATAAATGGATGAGTGCCTGTTTGCATGCACCTTTGCACAAATAAGAGAAGCTAATCTGAGGTTTTAGGAGTCTTGCTTTGAAATGATCGTTATCTTTGCATCTTAACGAGTCTCTCAGAGACCAGGGCTGAGCAGGTCCCACAGACAGTCCGTTGTTTTGTTTTTTTTGTTAAATTGATTTTGAGGTCAAATACTGTGAGCCAGAAAAACCAACCAAGTTCTTGTACTGTGTATGTGGGTTACTGTGTGTGTGAGTGTTACTTGGTTTGGGTGTGTCAGTGTGTGTACATGAGTTTGTGTCAGTCTGTGTGCGTTTGTGAGTCCTAACTTGGATAATGAAGGTTTTAGCCTGTGCTCATACCAATGCGTCCTGAATGCCAGGAGTCACTGGGGTTGCTCACTGCTCGCCGTCCATCAGCCAGCAGCTGTGACCAGGGAGGCGGCTCATCCATTGTCCTTAAGACCCGATGGTTGGTTGTGCCGCCTGTCAGTTCTGTAGCGGAGATTTAACAGCAGGAGAAAAATCCCAACTGGCTGCTGCTTCAGCACGTCATCACTATTTTCCATGAAGTTAACTTCAGCTCAACTTCACATCATTCCTACAGACTGTGGGATGTGGGCCGTGTCAGATGAAAGAGGACTAAACGTGGTGATATCTTTGGTCGTGGCTCCAAAACAGTGGTCCTGCGTCGCTGTGAGACAGGTTCACTGTGAGACAGGTTCAAAGACGGCCGTTATTACGGTCTTGAGACCGAAGACAACCTGGGACAAAAGTCTGACAGGGTCAGAAATGTAGGACGACCATCTCACAATGTCACTGCTGCTACCACCTACGTCTACTAACAACCAATAGGCATGCAGCACGAGGGCATGCGGGGGGCATGGCAGTCTGCTCTGTTGCCTACCAACACGGGGATCGCCGGTTCGAATCCCTGTGTTACCGCCGGCTTAGTCGGGCGTCCCTACAGACACAATTGGTCGTGTCTGCGGGTGGGAAGCCGGATGTGGGTATGTGTCCTGGTCGCTGCACTAGCGCCTCCTCTGGTTGGTCGGGGCACCTGTTTGGGGGGGAGGGGGAACTGGGGGGAATAGCGTGATCCTCCCATGTGCTACGTCCTCCTGGTGAAACTCCTCACTGTCAGGTGAAAAGAAGTGGCTGGTGACTCCACATGTATGGGAGGAGGCATGTGGTAGTCTGCAGCCCTCCCCGGATCAGCAGAGGGGGTGGAGCAGAGACCGGGACGGCTCAGAAGAGTGGGGTCATTGGCCAAGTACAACTGGGGAGAAAAGGGGAAAAAAAAAACCAAAAAACAAAAAATGCAGCAGGAAATGACGTACTGATCAACACGACGTAGAATCTTTGCTGGCGCTAAACACAAACACACTGTTAGCATCTGTGACCCAAATGCCCTGGACTCAACAAAGCCAGCAAAACCAGCTGCGGTGACTACTGAAAGGACTGGAGTCCTGCTTGGCGTCATGTTGCTCTACCAGCGGCGTAGACTGATGACACGCTGATGCAGCACGCACAAAGATGACGTCTGTATGGACTTGGGTGGTAGCCTGTGAGTCAGTAGTGTTGTCATCGTACAGTCTACACACATCACACTTGATGTGGTACCAGGTTTATTAGATCCACATCACACAGGCTGGCCTGCAGTAAACCTACAGGACTGCTGAAACCACACAGCCTGTAGGAGGCTTTAGGGTGCTGACATCGACAGTGTTCACTGCTGCAACTGTGACTCCCATCAGAGTGCTCCGGCCCTCTGCTGTCCATTGAGAACGCCTCAGTCCTCCTCCGCCCAATCAGAACACTTCAGTCCTCCTCTGTCCAATCAGAACACTTCAGTCCTCCTCTGTCCAATCAGAACACTTCAGTCCTCCTCTGTCCAATCAAAACACTTCAGTCCTCCTCCGTCCAATCAGAACACTTCAGTCCTACGTCCAATCAAAACATTTCAGTCCTCCTCTGTCCAATCAGAACACTTCAGTCCTCCTCTGTCCAATCAAAACACTTCAGTCCTCCTCTGTCCAATCAGAACATTTCAGTCCTACGTCCAATCAAAACATTTCAGTCCTCCTCTGTCCAATCAGAACATTTCAGTCCTCCTCCGTCCAATCGGAACACTTCAGTCCTACGTCCAATCAAAACATTTCAGTCCTCCTCTGTCCAATCAGAACATTTCGGTCCTTCTCTGTCCAATCAGAACACTGCTGTTTAAAAGTAATCACCGCACATACAGAGAACCTCCCATTCCTCCATCACCAGCAAACAGAACCAACTGCAACCCCATAGCCGTGTGTGTGTGTGTGTGTGTGTGTGTGTGTGTGGAGGTGAGCTGTGGGGGACAGAGTTTTAATTACAGGGCTGGTCACGTGACTGTAATTCCACCTGAGCCCTTTGTGTGCGAGACTGGGTGCTCAGCGCACCGCTGCGTTGTCTTTCTCAGGATTACCACGGGCCGATAATCAAAGGCCGGCCCGCGGGGCCACGGAGGGACGCAGCGCCGCAGACAGAGGTTCTGCCCATGGCCGCGGGACATCCCAGAGAGGGAAAGCAGCCCCCCTCCCAACGTAAAGAGCCTTTCACCGCGCCCCTGCATGATGAAAGCCATGCGTGTGTATGTGGTGCAGTGCCTCACGACTCGCTGGGCCTCGCCTGGCAGAACTCCAGCACTGAGGCTGAGACTCGCTCCCTTACGTCACAGAGACAGCGAGGAAGTGACATCTGGTTTTGAGGCTCTTTGACTGAACTTTAACACTGGGAGGAAAGGGGTTGCCCGGAAGCCATTTCCAATCTAGTGGGGAGTGCTGAGAAATCAGGAACACTTTGTCGTTTCACCTCATGTACCTGTGCACGTGAAATGAAAGGAAAGGCCGATTCCCCGGCCCACAGCAGTGCAACACACACACGACAACGCAGTCAAGAACTACAAGAACACACATAGTCAAGCTAACACACATATCCAAACTAAAACCACTGTCCAAGGGAACGAACGCCAGCCAGGATGACTGTCGGGACCGCCGGTCTATGTGGGCTAGCAGTTAGCTTAGCCTGCCCCACTTCCACGTCCTGTCAGACCGCCCCCGATGTTTCCTCCTCAGGCGCAGCTCCAGTCAGGGGCTGTGGTCCCCGTGGCAACCAGGCACAGCAGACCAAGCCCTCCCAGCTGATTCAGCGCCAGCTCCCCCAGCCAGACACACTTCCCCGCACTCCACACGACGACATCAAAAACAACACAGTCAATGCCAGGCAAGGCCGCCGCCAGACCGCCCCTGGTGCCATCGGAACCGCCGGCCTGCATGGGCCAGCAGCCAGCCCAGCCCACCCCGCCTCCGCGCCCTGCCAGACTGCCCTCAGCGCCACCCCCTTGGTTACAACTCCAGGCAAGACCGTACTCCCTGGGCCCACAGCACAGCAGACCAAGCTCCTGCAGCCAACCCAGCGCCAGCTCTCCCAGCCAACAGACGAAGACAAAAAATTAGACACAGACGTGGACAAAGACACTGCATTGATGGTACTAGGTGAGGCCGCCGCAAATGTGAATTCACGCCGCCATCTTCCCACACTGGTACTGGGTGAGGCCGCTACAAACATGAATTTGCGCCGCCATCTTCCCACACCGGGAGATGCCGTTTCCACACCAGAAAAATGCAGATTACTAAAGTGTAAATAGTACTGTAGGAAGTCATTTCATTTACCTTCACAGCGTGAGCATGAACTCCATTTCATTCAGCGTGTGAAATGTAACTGAAACATCTGATGTTATGGTGTCGTCCATTCTTAAATTCTACACCAAAGCAGTCCTTGGTTTGGAAGGTGCTGCCTTGTTTCCCAGTGGTGAACAGCATCTGTAGTTGCACCCAGCACACACTGCACACACTGCATATACTGAACACACTACACCCTACCCACACTACATATACTGAACACACTACACCCTACCCACACTACATATACTGAACACACTGCACCCTACACACACTACATATACTGAACACACTGCACACACTGCATATACTGAACACACTACACACACCGCATATACTGAACACACTACACACACTGCATATACTGAACACACTACACACACTGCATATACTGAACTACACACTACACACACAGCATATACTGAACACACTGCACACACTGCATATACTGAACACACTACACACACTACATATACTGAACTTCACTACACACACTGCATATACTGAACACACTACACACACTGCATATACTGAACACACTACACACACTGCATATACTGAACTACACACTACACACACAGCATATACTGAACACACTGCACACACTGCATATACTGAACACACTACACACACTGCATATACTGAACACACTGCACACACTGTATATACTGAACACACTACACACACTACATATACTGAACTTCACTACACACACTGCATATACTGAACACACTACACACACTGCATATACTGAACACACTGCACCCTACCCACACTACATATACTGAACACACTACACACACTGCACATACTGAACACACTACACACACTGCATATACTGAACACCCTACCCACACTGCATATACTGAACACACTACACCCTACCCACACTGCACATACTGAACACACTGCACACTGCATATACTGAACACACTACACACACTGCATATACTGAACACACTACACACACTGCATATACTGAACACACTACACCCTACCCACACTACATATACTGAACACACTACACACACTGCATATACTGAACACACTACACCCTACCCACACTACATATACTGAACACACTGCACACACTGCATATACTGAACACACTACACACACTGCATATACTGAACACACTACACACACTGCATATATTGAACTACACACTACACACACTGAACACACTACACACACTGAACAAACTACACACTACACACACTGCAGCTACTGAACACATTACACAAAATGCACACACTGCACATGCTTCATATACTGCGGCTGTCATATCACACGATCACATACGGTTCCCAGTTGATGTTTTGTTTTTTGCCCTGCTTGCTTTCAACTTTAATAACTAAAAACTTTTAACTCCTCCTTGCAACCATTAGATTATTTTATGGGTTGTCCTATTATTATTTCATGGATTTTATTCCATCTTTGACTCCTGCACTGACTTGATCGCACTGAGGCCTCAGATTCTATAGCGCTGGGGCTGTATGTGGCTCATTTCTAGCTTGTGGCTGAGCTAACCAAACAGTTGTGCCAACCTGGCCCTGTGAGGAGTGTGTGCTGCTGAAGAAAGCAGATAGAAAGCTCGCTGACCTTGAAGAGGGTGTTCCAGGGCTTTCTGGTGAGCTCCATGAGAAGGACTCCGGCTTGACCAGCTTCATGGACGTGGCTTCTGGGCAGTCCAACCATCCAGGACACAGCTCTGCGGGACCCCTCCGCTTAGGGCTGGGGGATATGGACCAAAGGTTATGTCTGGGTGTTTCTAGGCTGACTGGCGATACACGATGCATATCTGGGTATTCTCTACGAAGTGGGCTAAGCGTTCAGTTGGGAGTCAAAGCCACGTGTGAGATGTCACAAGCACGTCTATCAGAACAGATAGAAATGACATGGGAAGGCCGGGTTTCCTCCCCTGTTTTGAGACGCCCGGCTGCACAAGGCGTCAGTGTGTGAAGAGTAAACCCCTATCTAAACTAAACAGCCTACACTACACCAACACAGGCCTCAGCGTGTGAAGAATAAACCCCTATCTAAACTAAATAGCCTACACTACACCAACACAGGCCTGAGCGTGTGAAGAGTAAACCACTGTCTAAACTAAATAGCCTACACTAAATAAACACAGGCCTGAGCGTGTGGAGTAAACCCCTGTCTAAACTAAATAGCCTACACTAAACCAACACAGGCCTGAGCGTGTGAAGAGTAAACCCCTGTCTAAACTAAATAGCCTACACTACACCAACACAGGCCTGAGCGTGTGAAGAGTAAACCCCTGTCTAAACTAAATAGCCTACACTAAACCAACACAGGCCTGAGCGTGTGAAGAGTAAACCCCTGTCTAAACTAAATAGCCTACACTAAACCAACACAGGCCTGAGCGTGTGAAGAGTAAACCCCTGTCTAAACTAAATAGCCTACACTACACCAACACAGGCCTGAGCGTGTGAAGAGTAAACCCCTGTCTAAACTAAATAGCCTACACTACACCAACACAGGCCTGAGCGTGTGAAGAGTAAACCCCTGTCTAAACTAAATAGCCTACACTACACCAACACAGGCCTGAGCGTGTGAAGAGTAAACCCCTATCTAAACTAAATAGCCTACACTACACCAACACAGGCCTGAGCGTGTGAAGAGTAAACCCCTGTCTAAACTAAATAGCCTAGACTAAACCAACACAGGCCTGAGCGTGTGAAGAGTAAACCCCTGTCTAAACTAAATAGCCTACACTACACCAACACAGGCCTGAGCGTGTGAAGAGTAAACCCCTGTCTAAACTAAATAGCCTACACTACACCAACACAGGCCTGAGCGTGTGAAGAGTAAACCCCTGTCTAAACTAAATAGCCTACACTAAACCAACACAAGCCTGAGCGTGTGAAGAGTAAACCCCTGTCTAAACTAAATAGCCTACACTACACCAACACAGGCCTGAGCGTGTGAAGAGTAAACCCCTGTCTAAACTAAATAGCCTACACTACACCAACACAGGCCTGAGCGTGTGAAGAGTAAACCCCTGTCTAAACTAAATAGCCTACACTAAACCAACACAGGCCTGAGCGTGTGAAGAGTAAACCCCTGTCTAAACTAAATAGCCTACACTACACCAACACAGGCCTGAGCGTGTGAAGAGTAACCCCTGTCTAAACTAAATAGCCTACACTACACCAACACAGGCCTGAGCGTGTGAAGAGTAAACCCCTGTCTAAACTAAATAGCCTACACTAAACCAACACAGGCCTGAGCGTGTGAAGAGTAAACCCCTGTCTAAACTAAATAGCCTACACTACACCAACACAGGCCTGAGCGTGTGAAGAGTAAACCCCTGTCTAAACTAAATAGCCTACACTACACCAACACAGGCCTGAGCGTGTGAAGAGTAACCCCTGTCTAAACTAAATAGCCTACACTAAACCAACACAGGCCTGAGCGTGTGAAGAGTAACCCCTGTCTAAACTAAATAGCCTACACTACACCAACACAGGCCTGAGCGTGTGAAGAGTAAACCCCTGTCTAAACTAAATAGCCTACACTACACCAACACAGGCCTGAGCGTGTGAAGAGTAAACCCCTGTCTAAACTAAATAGCCTACACTACACCAACACAGGCCTGAGCGTGTGAAGAGTAAACCCCTATCTAAACTAAATAGCCTACACTACACCAACACAGGCCTGAGCGTGTGAAGAGTAAACCCCTGTCTAAACTAAATAGCCTACACTAAACCAACACAGGCCTGAGCGTGTGAAGAGTAAACCCCTGTCTAAACTAAATAGCCTAGACTAAACCAACACAGGCCTGAGCGTGTGAAGAGTAAACCCCTGTCTAAACTAAATAGCCTACACTACACCAACACAGGCCTGAGCGTGTGAAGAGTAAACCCCTGTCTAAACTAAATAGCCTACACTAAACCAACACAGGCCTGAGCGTGTGAAGAGTAAACCCGTCTAAACTAAATAGCCTACACTAAACCAACACAGGCCTGTCTCCCAAACGATGCAAGCTGCCGTCCGTAGAGTTTAACAACTTAGTGGGAAAAAAGATACAGACCTGCCGCACCCTGAATGCTCCTGAAACTGTACATGTTGGCATTCAAAGTTAGTTTTAGATCAATTGTACAAAAACGTTATAAGATCTACCTAAAACGACCATGAGCGGTCAAACTGGCCGCTGGTGATTTATGCGTGGTCGTGCGCGGACAGCGGCCATTTTAGGTAATTTGAATAGTGATTAAGTTGTTAAAATGTTAAATTTTGGTGTCGGTCAGTTTCATAACAGACACGCTAACATATGTAACGCATCAATACCCCAGTCGGGTATCGAGCTTGACAGAGTTTAAAAACCGGCGGTTATTTTGACCGCCCATGGTCGTTTTAGGCAGGAGTGCGATCCCGGTCGTCCCGGTGTTAAGAGACGGGTTGTGTATTGTGACGCAGCATCGAACTGTATCGATATGGACGGTACTGTCTCGTGCTGGATCTGGTAGGGAAATATATCGATATCAGTAAACAGTCGATGTGCCGCCCAGCCCCACCTGCGCTTGTCCACGGCGCTCCTCCTCCTGCTCCACACCTCGCCGCCAGTCGCCCCGGGCCGAAGTGGTGGTCCGCGGTCGCAGGAGAGACTCGGACAGGGCCGCCTCCCCCAGGCCTCTCCAACCGCGACGCGACCCCGTCTGATGACCCGCCGGTCCGCCCAGCTGACGTTGCTGCGGTTCCGGTCTGGACCGCGCTGAGAAAATGGCGCCCGTGTTGTGGCCTGAAAGAGCGCCAGTAGTGGTTGTGGTTGCTATAGTTACCAAGCCTCTGTAACGGGGGCAGTCCTACGCTGTTCTATGCTGGTCAGCCTGCTGCACGCCCGTCACTCTCATCAGTAGCTCTGCGTTGTGTTCTAGTTGGGTGGGGCCCCAGGTGTTGTGGGGGGCCCTCAGTCTCTCATCATCATCATCATCATCATGATCAAGGAAGGAGGGGGGGACACACAGGACTCTATTTGGCTCACCTTGCCATTTATTTTGGTTTCAAACCCTTCGACAACCGTCCAGTCCTCCAGCGGGAGCGGTGTTTCTTACGGACGTGGGGGTCGAAGTTCAACCACTGCCCGGACTCCACTCGTGTGCGTTAGAAGGAGAAACCGTCCACGGGACTCCGATGTAAGAAAGGTTAAACAAGTATTTTATCCCACAGCTTGCAGTATCTTCTTACAGGGATACTCACGGTTACGTTCTCCTCAACCAGCAAAACTGTCCTACGGTAAGAAACACGCGTGGCTCGGCTCGATCGCTGCTTGAGACTCCTCCCACAAAACAAAAATGGCCTCTCCCGCGTTCCCTCTTCCGTGTACCCACAAGACCTCTCTCTTAAAGCGACAGTACAGGTATATGACGGTCGTTATAAAACATACATAAAAGTAAATAATGACATAAAATAAAATGTAGTAAACACAAATAACAGCACACAGACAGGATTTGGTGATATTTCATACTCAAACAAAATAAAATAAAAACATTAATTTTAACCTGGTTACACCTCAATTCCGGTCTGTCTGCGGTCTCGGTTGTTCTTCCCGTTTCAACTAAATGGCCGCTGCCGCACGTTTCCATCTGCGTTGTGTGATTCATTGATGTCGTCTCTCATCACTGGCGGAGGGGAAAGGAAGGGAAAGAGACGGACACGTTTCTTTTCCTTCGCCTCGGCGCCCTGAATGAGAAACAATAAACATTTTACAATAACGCACATCCTGAGCCCCCCAATACAGCACAGTAGTGTCTACCTCGGGGGAGGGGGGGGGAGTCTGATCCAGACTGGGTGCAGGTTTTTGTTCCGGCCAAGCAGTCACACGCCTGCGTCTCCTCATCAGGTTCCGGTGCCGGTGGAGTAGCGGGCGGGCTCGGGTGTGTAACTGCTCCCGGATAAGACTGCCCACCCCGGGTCCAACTACAAAGACTAACTGCTATAGGCTTGTATCTGCTTTTTAACCAAAATACATCAATCAACTGTTACAGTCTTCATGAAAAAATCAAAAAGCAAATCATATTTTTATTTCTCAGACGGTTTTAACTACAGTGCTGTAAACTACTAATAAAACACGTTAGTCCCTAGCTAATGGGTCTGACCCTTTAGCCGAGCGGTTAGTGACGTCGCCTTGTGGTGCAGTACACCCCGTATCGAATCCCGCACCGGGCAAGAACATAACCGGTTACATTACTTTATATTTTAATCATACTGTAGCGAATTCGGGGGACAACGCAACCACAGGAACTGCCGCGGCCGGGAAGCGAACCCGTATCGCCCGCACCGCAGGAGGCATCGCTAACCGCTAGACTAAAGGGTCAGACCCGCCAGTCAGCGGCCAGCGTGTCTTCTTATCCATGCACGTTACACTACCCCCCTCCTTCGGGAAGCGCGCCCCCGCGCTTAAGCGTATCAGCTCCTTCACGCGTCAGGGCGCATGCGCTTCCGATGGCCTTACGGTCGCTCTATCCTACTTCTGACACCAATGTAGCGAATTCGGGGAACAACGCAACCACAGGAAGTGCCGCGGCCGGGACGCGAACCCGTATCGCCCGCACCGCAGGAGACATCGCTAACCGCTAGACTAAAGGGTCAGACCCGCCTACCAGCGGCCAGCGTGTCTTCTTATCCATGCACGTTACAATATTTTTATCTCTCAGACGGTTTTAACTACAGTAGTAAACTACTAAGACCCGTTAGCCCCGAACTAACGGGTCTGACTATTGTATTTTTAAATCACGTCAGGACACAGCGCTGTCGCTCGACACAGCCTCTCCGTGGCATTCTTTATTTAGACTGACACAGCATCAAAGGCAGACCCGATCAAAAAACCCAGAGCCCGCAGGCATCACCAATCGATCCCAGCACAATAGAACAGCACCAAATCAAATCCAACACTGTCGATGTGTGCAGACATAACACTGACCCTTTAGCCGAGCGGTTAGTGATGTCGCCTTGTGGTGCAGTAAACCCGTATCGAATCCCGCACCGGGCAATAAAATAACCGGTTACAGTACTTCATATTTTAATCATACTTTAACACAACGTGCATTAGTAAATGTATTCCCATGAAAAACCATTCTAACAATCCACAGATCATATTTCTAGTCAACTTATTGCTCAGGAGAGCATTTTAACTTTGCACTATCCCACTCCGCATTCATAAAAGAGAACAAGCCAGCAGCCCGCCACCGCTCCGTAAAGCACAGGGAACAACTCGGCTAACGGTTAGCATCATGTCCCTGTGATGTTAGCATGTGTCACTGCGCGCCACTTTCTCGGCGACCAGGCGTGTATTTCACGCACGTCACCCACTCGTGAAGCTTAACCACTGCCTGCTCCTGCGTCCACCAGGACGGTGGCAAGGCGAGGATAACGACCGTAGAAAGGGGAAACGAAGACAAAGAGAAGGACACGCCGCTCTTCCCTCGCCTCAATGTACCGGATGAGGACAAGTCCGCGCAGGCTCCCCCTTGTGGCAATCCTTGACATTACCAATCAAGCAATGAACCATTCACCCAAAACAAGTCGAGCTCAGATGAAATCGAAAGTACTCTTATGTCCAAGAATATTAATGCTGCAGCGACAACGAAATGTTTTATGCACTTATCTATTATTTCTTTGGAGTTAAAACTACTATGGACTGGCATATGTGAACAGGCGAAGCTCTGTCTCTGTGTACCTCCCTGCCAGGGTTTCGGCTCTCTTCTCTCAGGACTCTCTCCCCTGCCCGGAAAAGTGACTATTTATGGATGCTCATTTGTGTTTACAATCTGATATATTCTCTCTACCAGGACTTTGAAATTAGTAGTCCTTTGTCATTTGGTCTCAGTGGTGAGCACTGTCGCCTCACAGCAAGAAGGTCCTGGGTTTGAACCCCAGGCCGTCCCAGGTCCTTTCTGTGTGGAGTTTGCATGTTCTCCCATGTCTGCGTGGGTTTCCTCCGGGTGCTCCAGTTTCCTCCCACCATCAAAAAGACTTGCATGTTAGGGTTAATACTCCTGCCTGTGCCCCTGAGCAAGGCAACTGAAAGAAGAAGTGAAGCTGGTCCCCGGGCGCTGCAGCTGCCCACCGCTCCTATACAATAGAATGGGTTAAATGCAGAGAGCGAATTCATTGTAAAAATACGTCAAAAGTGGCTTTCAGTTATAGCAATTTATGCATCCACAATGAAGTAGAATATTGGCATTTGGCCCTGTGATGGCCTGGGGGGCCCTTTGGTGGCCTGGCAGTGCCCTGTGATGGCAATGATGGCTGCCCTGTGATGGCCTGGCGGCCTGTCCAGGGTGTCTCCTCACCTGCCGCCCAATGACTACTGAGATAGGCCCCAGCATCCCTGCGACCCTGAGAGCAGGATAAGCAGTTTGGATGGATGGAATGGATAGATTTCTATCCGTCACACTTGCTGACACTACAGCTTTCCCGCTGGTGGCTTCAGAGTGGGTGGCTCGCCATCCCACTGTGAAGCCAAAAAAACAGCCCTCATCCTGGGTAATGACCTCCTCTTCCTGTCATGAGATCATGAAAGAGGCCGTGATAAGACACTCTCGAAGTCTTCCTTGCCCTGAGCCGGCAGAGAAATCCATTCTCAGAGCTGATGTCATGACACTCGTTAGCTCAGACACCACATCCCCAGTCGGTGTTTCAGCACAGTGTGGATCCTGTACTCTCCTGCCATGAGAACGCACAGCCGACATCTCCTCGTCCCCTGTCCTCCCCAGCCACATGATAACCTGGATAAACTCCCGCAGCTGCTGCACTCACCTGTCAAGTCAAGTCAAGTCAAGTCCATCTTATTTGTATAGCCCAATATCACAAAACAAAACCTTAGCAGGGAGAAAAAATAGGAAGAGACCGTCCTCCACCAATCGAGTGATCGTTCATGCGGGGACAAACGATACAGCTCGTTAGCGGTCTGAATTAACCAAAAAGGATTTTAATGACCTTTTCAACTTTTTAAGTACTTGTGGGGAGTCTTTTTATTTCAGGTGCTACTCCAACACCGGCCCGCCCGCGGAGCAGGGCGTTTCAGCAGAATCCTCAGCCCCCACACGTAGCTCATCTCCGCCTGCAGAGCTCACAATACAGGTTTTATTGACGATGTTAATCTGTTTTGGGGTCGTCTGTCCCCCTTCAGACCTGACAGAATCCCCCCCAACAGACACGCCACACAGTCTTCTCCACGTGACTGACTGTTTACATCCCGCACTTCCCTCCCGGAGCCTCCATTTCTGCCTATGGTGGCACCCCACAATACTCTTCTGCCCGCTAGCTCCCCCCACTGGCCTCACCTGTACCTAATCCTCTCACCAGGAGTTCTCCCCTTACAGACTCTAGTGTTATTAGGCTCCGGGCCTCTCATCCACACAACGTATTACGACGTGACAGCATGTAGACCACACTGTGCTAACTCCGCTAACTAAATTAGCTGTTTATACGCGCATGACCTGTCATAAACGTGCCCTCTATAATAGCCAGTCTGTCACCAACAAAGCCGCTCTGGTCAGTGACCTCATCACAGAACACAAACTGAACTACCGATGTCTCACGGGAACCCGGCAGTCACAGGATGACTTTCCAGAGCAACTCCACCAGGATTTGTTTACTCATGCAAGCCTTGGTGGTCGGGCAGAGGAAGCGCCCTCACGCTGATCTATCACGATAGTATAAAACTACCGCCGCTCTCTACCTGACCAATCTTCCTGTGAACTGCTGGTTGTTAAGCTCTGTGGACCTACACCCACCATTGTTGCTGCTCTGTACGGACCACCTGAGGCATCGAATATTTTCATCGCTGAACTCGCAACAGTTTTGGGGGATTTAAATGTTCCTTTTGATAACACTGACAATATGTTCACTAAAGATGTTGAAGCAGTGTTAGTTTGCTTTGATCTAACGCACAGTATGCCAACTTTACACCCCACACCGAGGGTCGTACCCTTGACTTGGCTGGCTGCCATCACACCATACAGCATCACCTCTGCTGAACTACCCATCTCACATCAGCACAAAGAACAAACAACACATAAAGTGGTGCTATTCAACACCAGCCTGCTGCTCAGTAAGTCAAGGGTGCAGCGTACCCTACTGTAGCAAATTCAGGGGGCAGCCGGGAACCGCCACCGCAGCCGGGAACCACCACCGCAGCCGGGACGGGAACCCGGGTCGCCCACACCATGCACGACTGCACTAACCAGTCAACTAAACGGTCCAACCTGTTAGCCAAGGGCTAGCGAGTCTAGTCATCCGTGGTCATTGCACTATCATACCGCAACATTAGATATGTTAGTCCAGATGATCTCAGCAATTTAATTACCTCGACCCCCATTCCGGCTCCCACCTCCTCACTCCCTGATCTTATGGACTACTGCACCCTTCGGCATCTGATACCTCAGCCCCTCTGAAAACACGGGTCGTCTCATTTGTCCATGCTGCTCCCTGCTACACACCTGAACCAGGGGTCAGACATGTAAACCGCACCACTCACACACAACATGGTGGTCTTTCTGCTGGCATCTGAGGAGTTTTGACCTCATGGAGCGTCTCCAGATCTCACAGCACTGACAACACCTCCAGCAGCCACATCAGCTCTCTGAATGAACCAGACCAGAACCTTCTCTGTTCTTTGGTTGGCTGCACAGAATCCCAATGTCCTGTCTGCTCATCGATTCAGAATGGAGTGATGTTTTCCACAGCGACCCCTCCCTAATGGAGAGCCTTGAACACACCCCCTGGCCGTAATGAACGACCAATTAGAGAGCAGGATTAAGGCGCTCCACGTCCACACACAAATTAGCATTAATCAAAGACTCACCGTGGTTTAAGTGACTGGGGGTCACTGTGTGTGTGTGTGTGTGTGTGTGTGTGTGTGTGTGTGTGTGTGTGTGTGTGTGTGTGTGTGTGTGTGTGTGTGTGTGAGAAAGTTTATAGATAAAGTTGGACAGTGAACTTTGCTTTCTTGTGTGACTGGGCTCCAGGCCTGTATGTGTGTGCTGTTTTTCTGTTATTGTTTTGTGAAGAGAGAATTAAAGCCACTTTACTTTGTCACTGTGTTTTACAGTGAATGTGTCTCTGCATGTAACCATGCTGTTGTACAGCAGCAGGGGGCAGCTGCAGCACCCGGGGACCAACTCCACTTCTTCTTTCCCTGCCTTGCTCAGGGGCACAGGCAGCAGTATTAACCCTAACATGCACGTCTTTTTGATGGTGGGAGGAAACCCAGGCAGACACGGGGAGAACATGTAAACTCCACACAGCAAGGACCTGGACGGCCTGGGGTTCGAACCCACGACCTTTTTGCTGTGAGGCCACAGTGCTGACCACTGACTGGGCCACTGTGCTGCCCTCCGTGTTTATGTTGTTGTGTTTGTGTTGTTTTGTGCTTGCTTTTTGTTTTGAGTTTTCTCATGTGTGTGTGTGTTTCAAGATTTAGTTAATTGTCATTTCCCTTATCTACCTGTGTACATAAAAAAGAAATGCCGTTCTTCCCAGCCCACAGCAGTGCAACAGAAAAGATAAAAATATATATATCTAATTTCCCTAAAAACAATACCACTAAAAGTATATTCTAAAAAAAGAAAGAAAAACACAACAACAAAAAAAACAAACAACAGTTAATAACGCAGCCATTAAAGTGCAACACACTTCAGTGTCTCGTTTCAGTTCAATGTTGACAGCTGGTGTCTGTCAATGAGTGACCAGCACTGATGGGCTCTTTTGGGGGGGGGGGGATAACCATGAGGGGGGGGGCACCATTTGTTAATGATCCTGACTGCTTGTGGGTAGAAGCTGTTTAGCATTCTGCTGGATTTAGCACAGATGCTCCTGCACCTCTTCTCAGACAGCAGGAGGGACAACAGGATGTGAGAAGGATGGTGGAGATCCTTATTGATGGTGGAGGCTCTGTGAACACAGCATTGATGGTAAATCTCCAACAGGAAGGGGAGAGGGACACCAGTGATCTTGCTAGCTGTCTTCACTATCCTGTTCAGCTGGTGTTGTTCTGTCGCTTTGCAGTTACCGTACCAGGAAGTGAGACCATAGGTTAGAATGCTTTCAGTAGTGCCCCTGTAGAAAGTGGTGAGGGCTGGAATGGGGAGATGTGCCCTTTTAAGGCTCCAGAGGGGATGGAGCCGTGGCCTTTTTAACAATGGCCATGGTGTGACTGGCTGAGGTCAGGTCGTCCAGCAGGTGCACTCCCAGCAACTTAATGTTACTGACCCTCTCCACAGTGGCGCTATTGATGGTCAGCAGCATATGATGGTGCCTGCTGGCCCTCCTGAAGTCAGTCACCATCTCTTTTGTTTTATTTATATATAGAGAGACTGTGGGATTCGCACCACGCCATTAGCAGCTCCACCTCCATCCTGTATGCAGATTCATCATCATTGCTGACGCGAACCACTACTGTTGTATCATCTGCAAACTTGATGATGTGGTTGGTGTCAAATTTGGCAGTACAGTCACGGGTTAGCAGGGTGAACGAGAGGGGGCTAAGGACACAGCCCTGGGGTGAACCTGTGCTCACTAAGATGGAATTTGATGTGTGGCTGCCCACCCTGACTGTCTGCTGCCTCCATGTCGGGAAGTCGAGGACCCAGTCACAGGTGCCAGAGTCCACGTCCAGCAACCTCAGCTCTTCCACCAGTTGATGTGGTACAATGGTGTTAAATGCCAAGCTGAAATTGATGAAGAGGATCCTGGTGTAGGTGTTCTTCCCTTCCAGATGTGACAAAGTGACCTGGAGTGTGGCAGATATTGCGTCTTCCATGGATCGGTTGGCTCTATATGCAAATTGTAGGGGATCTAGGTTTGCAGTGAGGCAGGCCTTGACGTGCTGCATGACAAGCCGCTTAAAGCATTTCATAACTACGGGAGTGAGGGCCACAGGGCGGAAGTCATTCATACTGGCTGGGTTTGACTTTTTGGGCAGGGGAATGATGGTGGCACTTTTGAGGCAGGTGGGCACTACTGCTTAACTGAGGCAGATGTTGAAGATGTCTGCAAAAAAATCTTTCAGCTGCTCTGCTCAGGCCTTTAAAACACGCCCCGCCGCTTTGTGTGGGTTGACTCTGGCGAAGGCCTTCTTTACTCCAGCTGTAGACAGCTGGAGTACCTGGTGTCTGTGCCCCCCTGTTGTTGGTCACTTCAAAATGTGTAAAGTAAGTAAAGTTTTATTTATATAGCACATTTAAAAACACGGTTACCAAGTGCTTTACACTCACTGAGTTTGTCTGGTAGGGAGGGGTCTTTATGGCATGCCTGCGGGGGTGGGGGCTTGTAGTCAGTTATTGCTTGAAAAACTTGCCTCAAGTGCCGTGTGTCTTTATTTCAGTGAAGTGGCTGTTGAGCGTTTGTCCGTACAGCCTCTTCGCCTCCCTGACACCCTGTGACAGATTTCTCTTGGCCAGTCTGTATGCTGCAGTGTCTCCGGGTATGAATAGAGCATTTCGGGTTTTCATCAGTGAACGGACCTCCCCATTCAGTCACATCATCTATGCACTTGTTACTATAGCCGATGACAGACTCGGTGTCTCCCTGCAAGACAATGACACTGTCATATGTTGCTGCCATTTTAAACATGTCCCATTGTGTGTTTTCAAAGCAGTCCTGCAGTGAGGCAATTGCCTCGTGTGGCCACATTTGGGCTTCTTTGAGTACCTGTTTCCCTCGTTTCACCCAAGGCCTGTATGCCAGAGTTAGCATAACAGTTAGGTGGTCTAAGCCATATCACACGAGTGTATGCTCTTACTCTGTTAACAATAGTGTTTGTGTATACTTGCATGTATCATGAATCATGATACATGCAAGTCCATCCTCCTTTCTTTCTTTAGAAAGACTGCAAATGACACAGCTGTACAGAACACCGGTGCGCTTCAGTTCCAATAAGATATAACCAACAAATCTAAAGCACTAAATCTAAAAATCTAAATGCCATAAAGCAAGTTTAAATAAATCTTAGATAATGCTACGTTACGTGCTAGCCAATTTGACTTAAGTTAGCTAACTGGCCCTCCGTTCATATGCGGCATGCCACAGTAAAAGTGCTGACGTAGGCGGCTAGGCAAGCTAGAAGGTTCCGGCATGTCAAAGAATACGCCCAAATGGCAAACTTGACATCTGATTGGTGAAAGAATATTGCCATTTGCTTGAACAGCAGAGGGCTTCACTTGAAATTCTGAAGGCCTCGGGGTAGGTTTTTTACCCAGAGACAGCACAGGGGGAAAAGCTGATTGGACAAAAGCTTTAACTTATATGAGCTGCACTGAAAGCAGCACAACGAAGGGAGAGAGTAGCAACGCACCATCATTAACAGACCGATGGAAACAAACCTTGATAAAACATACAGCTTTAATTAAAGTATATATTCCACCCGTCATTATCCGAACCGCTTATCCTGCTCTCAGGGTCGTGGGGAGCCTATCCCAGCAGTCATTGGATGGTAGGTGGGAAGACACCCCGGACAGGCCGCCAGGCCATCACACTGGGCCCACACACACACAAACACAGACACACACACACACACACACACACACACACACACACACACACACACAGACACACACACACACATTCATACCTAGGGACAATGTAGTACGGCCGAGTCATCTGACCTACATGTCTTTGGACTGAGGGAGGAAACCAGAGCACCCGGAAGAAACCCATGTAGACACGGGGAGAACATGCAAACTCCTCACAGAGGACGACCCGGAACAACTCCCCTCCCCCAAGGTTGTACCCCAGGGCTCGAACCCAGGACCTTCTTGCTGTGAGGCGACCGCGCTAACTACTGCGCCACTGTGCCGCCCAAAAAGTATATACTGAATTATAAAGATATACATGTCTGATTCTGACACTATCTAGGCCAGCAGAGAAGTCCTTGCTGGTCCTGATGGCCCACCTCTGCAAATGACCAGAAGAAAGTGACGACCCTAAACATATTTCCCTTGCAGTACACACGATGACTCAGACTCGGATGTAGACGTGGACTAAGACGCTGTATAACTGGTGCTAGGAGAGGCCGCCGCAAACGTCGGTGGGGCTGCCATACCGCTAGTAAAATGCCACTGTGTGTGTGCTTGTGTGTGTTCGTCCTAGGACCAGTCTACACAGTGCATGGTGATGAGGAGCAGGCCAGTGCCCAGTGTGAAACCAGATAATTGCTGCGAGTGTTGGAGAGAGCAGGGTGCTGATCAATACCTCCCCGCTCACGCACACACCCACCCCATCGGCAGGAGAAACCGATGGAAACAGGCTGCGAGCAGGTGTGTGTGTGGGTGAGAGAGAGAGAGAGCTAGAGAGACGACGCGAGAGAGAGAGACGGAGAGGGAGAGATGGGAGAGAGAGAGAGCTAGAGAGACGACGCGAGAGAGAGAGACGGAGAGGGAGAGATGGGAGAGAGAGAGAGCTAGAGAGACGACGCGAGAGAGAGAGACGGAGAGGGAGAGATGGGAGAGAGAGAGCTAGAGAGACAACGCGAGAGAGAGAGATGGGAGGGATGGGAGAGATGGGAGAGAGAGAGCTAGAGAGACAACGCGAGAGAGAGAGATGGGAGGGATGGGAGAGATGGGAGAGAGAGAGACGGAGAGAGAGAGACGGAGAGGGAGAGATGGGAGAGAGAGAGCTAGAGAGACAACGCGAGAGAGAGATAGGAGAGATGGGAGAGAGAGAGCTAGAGAGACGACGCGAGAGAGAGAGACGGGAGAGGGAGAGATGGGAGAGAGAGAGACGGGAGAGAGAGAGAGCTAGAGAGAGAGAGACGGAGAGAGAGAGATGGGAGAGAGAGAGACAGGAGAGAGAGAGATGGGAGAGATGGGAGAGAGAGAGACGGGAGAGAGAGAGACAGGAGAGAGAGAGAGGGAGAGAGAGTTAGGAGAGATGGGAGAGATGGGAGAGAGAGAGACGGGAGAGAGAGAGACGGAGAGAGAGAGATGGGAGAGAGAGAGACGGAGAGAGAGAGATGGAGATGGGAGAGATGGGAGAGAGAGAGATGGGAGAGACGGGAGAGAGAGATGGGAGAGATGGGAGAGATGGGAGAGAGAGAGATGGGAGAGATGGGAGAGATGGGAGAGATGGGAGAGATGGGAGAGAGAGATGGGAGAGATGGGAGAGAGAGAGAGCAAAAGAGCAGCAAAAAAGGCCAGGGAGGGTGAGGGGGAGAGGGGGTGTTTCAGCATATCTGAAGTGAGGCCATAAGTGTGACCGTATGTCCTATACATGTCTGTCATACAGGAGATAATTGTGTCATCGCTCCATTCAGGCAGCTCTTTATGTGAAGCTGAGTGGTAGCGAGCAGCACGGTTTCCTTCTTTCTAGGTTGTGATAAATGTTCCTGCTGTCCATGAAATGTACTGATGGCGGCATTAAACCGAAGAATTATAGGGCCTCTGTCTTCAGAAGACCCTACACTCAAGCGTGACTGGATTCACACTTTTCTCACTATTTTTACACCATTCCCATCGGTCACGTGACTTGCTCGTTGCCGCCATGTCGGATCCCAACCTAGCTGTGGATACGTGTAGCAACCGTTTGTTTATTCTACACAACGTGCGTTCTCACCGCTTGCTTTTGCTCAAAAGTGTGTTTGTAAGTAAGGAAAAGTTCATTCTTACTTCGTAAAATTATTGCCTGCTACCAGTTGATACCTAGGGAACAGGTTTTTTTAAAACCTGATAAGTACCTGGCTCTGACAGAAGCAGGACAGATTCTTCGAGTCAGCGCCTACCGTTTTAGGCCATAACCCTGGGCGATCAGAAGGAGCTCATCAATCATGGTTAACTTTTGTGCAATTGTTGGGTTTTCAAACAGAATTGGAAGGGACAAGAAATCTTCTTCCAGATCACCAAAATTTATCACACATCAAGGTGAAGATGCAGCATTAATTTCAGAAGAGAGACGAGCTGTCTGGCTGGCTCGGATTAGCAGATCAGATTTGACCACGGAGAAGCAAACCAACACCAGAGTTTGTTCAGATCACCTCGTCTCCGGGAAACCAGCTGCTCTTTTCCACAAGGCGAACAAGACTGGGCAGCTACCGTAAACTGGGGACACAACAAATTCAGGCCTCCTGCAGATTCCTCACTGAAAAGAGTCATTAGAGATCAAAAACGGAAGCAACAACAGGCAAACCAAGATGAAGGCAGCAGTGAAACTATGTAAGCGAGGGTAACACATTCTCTTGACGAGGCTTTGAGAAGGGCACTTGATATTTGTCCTACAGGAAGATTTTAATGTTGATGAGGAAATACGTCCTGCCTTGACTTGTAGCCAAAGCTTAGATTGGCCTGTTCCCGAGGTAGCTCTTCAACACATTTAACTTACTCATCAGTTACGCTCGGGTCAGTCTTTCCACAATGACCAATTAATTGTTCGTCTGTCATGGCGTATGTTTCTTCATCATTTCCTTCTGATTAAACCTTTCTTTGGCATCGACCTACTCAGTGATGCTGGGATGTAGCTATCTGAACATGGCTCAGTCGGTGATGGAATAACAGGTGTCTGTTTGTTTCCACTGAGACTTTAGTAAAACGTTGTAATGTCATCACGTGTTGGAGGAGGTGCTGCAGTAGTGGGGGATGGCTGGGTATTTCTTCTCTTGATCAGTTGTAAGGTCAAAGTTTCTCTTCTCAGATTCAGGGGCAGTGAAGTCTATTTCAGACACCCTACTGCAGGGTACCTTTTCCAAAGATGGAGGAAGCATCCAGTAGGCCTTCTTCTCTGTGCACGCGTTCGAATCCCTGATTCCTACCATTGTCTCCATGGCAAAGAGGAGAGCTGCAACGTGAGTACATGACTCACCAAGGCCCGCCGTACAGCTGCACGGTCCAGCTAATATCTGCCTATCCGTTTTTTAAATTACCCCGGGGTGGTGGAGGGCTGTTTTAAATTACCCCGGGGTGGAGGGCTGTTTCACTCATTCTTTGTGAGTGGCGTACCTGGAAAGAAGTAAGTTAAGAAATTATAATTGAATAGCATTTAAAGTAGGCATCTAAAGTATCAAATGAATTGCACATTCCTTGTTGATAATTAAAGCAAACGATATCAAAATAAACAATGAAAGCGAAGTTTGTTTAAGTCTGGACAATAACTTTAACCCCGCTTTATTGGACAGGGTCCATTTCAAATGAATGCATAATACAGAAGAATGAAATATCTTCTCAAGTTATTTTACCCTGCAATGAACAAGGATGTTCCCATTAGAGGCTTTAAGCAATGGCATTTCTTCAACCCATCCACACAAAAACTGATTGTAGGCCTCTTGACTCTTGAAATTCGTAAGTTCTTCATGGGTGTAGGCATTCCTTGTAAACAGCAGGTATTTCCCTCTATCTGGATATGTTATTGTAGGATATTCAGCCAGCTTGTGGTCCAGTTCTTTTTAGGAACAACATATGGATCCATGCCATCCACTAAGCTTATCCTCTCTCCATATCGGTTTTTTGCTGTTGGCTAGAGCGAATCAAAATAGTTCGGTAGACATGCCAGTATAGGCCTAAATGATTGAATCCCAAATAGCAAACAAAGAGCAAAACTTCTTTTAGTAAATCAGAGCCAGCAAGGTACTTATCAAGTTTAAAAAAAAAAAAAAAAAAACCTGTTCCCTAGATAACAAATGGCAGCAGACAATAATTTTAGGAAGTAAGAATTAACTTTTCTTAAATTTTAAAAACACTTTCGAGCAAAAACAAAGCGGCGGGACCACACGTTGCATAGAATAAAGACACGGTTGCTACACGTATCCACAGCTAAGTTGGGATCCAACATGGCGGCAACGATAAAGTCACGTGGCTGATGGAAATAATGAATACGTACTGATACACATGGTACAAGTACAGACACAAAAAATAAATCTACTAGTACTACTTTCAGCTGCTCCCGTTAGGGGGCGCCACAGCGGATCATCTGTTTCCATCTCTTCCTATCCTCTGCATCTTCCTCTGTCACACCAGCCACCTGCATGTCCTCCCTCACCACATCCATAAACCTCCTCTTTGGCCTTCCTCTTCTCCTCTTCCCTGGCAGCTCCATATTCAGCATCCTTCTCCCAGTATACCCAGCATCTCTCCTCCACCCATGTCCAAACCATCTCCATCTCGCCTCTCTTGCTTTGTCTCCAAACCGTCCAACCTGAGCGGTCCCTCTAATATACTCGTTCCTAATCCTGTCCTTCTTCATCACTCCCAGTGAAAATCTTATCATCTTCATCTCTGCCACCTCCAGCTCCACCTCCTGTCTTTTCATCAGTACCACTGTCTCCAAACCATATAACATAGCTGGTCTCACTACCATCTTGTAAACCTTCCCTTTAACTCTTGCTGGTACCCTTCTGTCACAAATCACTCCTGACACTCTTCTCCACCCACTCCACCCTGCCTGCACTCTCTTCTTCACCTCTCTTCTGCACTCCCCGTTACTTTGGACAGTTGACCCCAAGTATTTAAACTCATCCACCTTCATCACCTCCACTCCTTGCATCCTCACCATTCCACTGTCCTCCCTCCCATTCACACATAGGTATTCTGTCTTGCTCCTCCTGACTTTCATTCCTCTTCTCTCCAGTGCATACCTCCACCTCTCCAGGCTCTCCTCCACCTGCTCCTTACTCTCACTACAGATCACAATGTCATCTGCAAACATCAAAGTCTACGGACACCTCCATAACTAGACACAAAAAATAAATATCAATTCATATTTAGACATTGAACAATCATATCACTCAATTATTCATTCAACATACCAGTATGCATACAAAGATATATTATATAAATACACCAATATTCCAGTTTGCTAACTGACTTAAAGAGTAACTAAATCCCAGACCATTTTAGTGAGTTTAACATCTCCGGGTTAAAAACCATGTAAAAGTTAATGTCAGTACTCTGTGATGTGAGCATAGCAGGATAAACATAGTTGCAGCTAATGACATTAATAATGGATCTGTTGGATTTATCAGCACTGACAGACAGACAGACAGACAGACAGTCAATCAGTCAGCACTTACAATAGTCAATACTGCTGTCAATGCTGACAAGGTTTAGTATAAGGTTACAAGTATATGTAAAAGGTTTAGTTAGTCTTTAATAGCTAACTGGCAGCTTACACATTCACACTCTTTCTTCATGCTATTTTTTCTTTTTTATGTATGTTAGTGTTTTAGAATTCCAGTCCTTTAAGGCTCTTGTTCTTGGTCCATCTCCCTCAGTCATGAATAGACTCGGCTCAGTCTAAATTGTGATTGTGATGCTCTATCAGCCTCCTGGCTGTTACTCATTATTTCTTGGATATTTTGTCTGAGGCCTTTTTACTCACTCTGATGAGATTATAATTCTAGGTGATTTCAATATTCATCTGGATAAGGCTGCTGATCCTCTAAGTAAAGCCTTTCTGGCACTAGTTGATACTTTTGGGTTCACTCAGTTTGTTCAAGAGTCGACTCATTGCAGTGTTAACACCCTTGATTTGGTTTTATCTAAAGGGATAGCTGTTTCTGATCTGAATGTCTTGCCAACCACATCTGCTGTGTCAGATCATTTTCTCATCAAATTTGAAGCATTATTGGCCTGTCCAGTTAATGTCAGCACAGATGTAATTGCCACTCGCCACATTGGTCCCTCCACTGTAGCTGCATTTGGCCAGCAGCTGCCTGAAGTCTTGGCTCCTTTCACTGTGGTAAATGACTCTGTTGAAAATTTCACTACTGACTTAAATGTGGCCCTCTCTAGTTTCCTCGATTCAGTTGCACCTTTCACTACCAGAGCTATGCGACTAAAGAGGCCTACACCCTGGTTTAATGATGAGACACGTGCTCTTAAGTGGGCCTGCAGGAGACTGGAACATAAATGGCAAAACTCAAAATTGGAAGATTTTTACCTGAGTGTTTATTGAAATACAAGCATGCTTTATCTGCTGCAAAAGCAGCATATCGCTCTCACTTAATCAATATCAATAAACATAACCTCAGATTTGTCTTTGACACTGTATAAAAACTAAAAAGCAGCTATCTACAAGCTGCTCACCATTCACGGCCCATGAGTTTCTAGAGATTTTCTACAATAAAATTGATGAGATCATAAACAAAATTAGTTCAACTCCAACTACTCCTGCAGATCCTGTCTTACCAATTTCATATCTATACAATGAGTCACTGATAGCCCCTGTTATTACAGCTTTTGAGACTATTTCTCTTGATACTTTGACTAAGTTCGTGTCAGCTTCTAAAACAACTGCTTGCCTACTTGACTCCTTACCAGCAAAACTTTTTAAAGACCTGAGGCCTTTCCTGGGACCTACAATGCTAGACATTGTTAATTTATCACTCGCTACTGGCATTGTTGTCAGCAGTTTTAAGAAAGCTGTGGTTAAACCTCTACTTAAAAAACTGCACCTCGATTCAGGGTCTCTTAATAACTATCAACGAGTCTCTAATCAGACATTCTTTTCTAAAGTACTAGAGAGAGTTGTGCATCAATAACTTTCGACCCATATAGAAGAAAACTATCTATATGAACCTTTTCAATCGGCTTTCAGAGCCTGTCACTCCACTGAAACCGCTCTGACCAGAGTGGTGAACAATCTTTTACTAGCTATGGACTCTGATTCCACTTCCGTGTTTCTACTACTGGACCTCAGTGCAGCCATTGACACCATTGATCACTGTATACTATTAGACAGAATAAATTGTAATTTTGGTGTCTCTGGCTTCGCTCTGTCTTGTCTTAAGTCCTACTTATCTGGAAGAACACATTGTGTCTGCGTAATAATATCACATCAAAATTCTCTGACATTAAATATGGTGTACCTCAGGCCTCAGTTCTTGGCCCTCTACTTTTCTCTTTATATTTCACCTCTTGGCCAAATTATATGCAGTTATGAATTAAATTTCCATTGCTATGCTGATGATACTCAGCTGTATGTGCCTATAAGGGCCGATGATCATACTCAAAGACTAATTTAGAGGTGCTGTAAAAAATTGGATGTCACTGAACTTTCTGCTTTTAAATTCGGATAAAACCGAGATGCTGGTCATTGGCCCTGCTAGACACAGACACCAATTTGATAAAGTAACAATAACAAACAACTCTGATTTCACAAAATGTGGCAGCCAAAAATCTTGTGTTAAGTTTGACTGCCTTTTTTCACTTATGTAACATGGCTAAATTTCAGTCTTTTCTGTCCATGGCTGATGCAGAGACTCTAATACATACATTTGTTTCATCCAGACTTGATTACTGTAATGTTGTGTTTTCAGGTCTGCCACGCTAGTACGAAAAGTCTTCAGTGGTTCAGAATGCTGCTGCTAGAATCCTTACTAAAACTAGAAAAGTTGACCATATTACAACAATTCTTGCTTCCCTTCATTGGTTTCCTGTCCATGTTAGATCAGACTTCAAGGTGCTTCTGCTGAATTGTAAAATCCTAAATGGACTTGCCCCATCTTATTTGTCTGATCTCCTTAAACTGTACATTCCATCTTGAGCTCTTCACTCTCAAAATACAGGGCTCCTGTGTGTACCCAAAGTTAAAAACAAGTCAGCTGGGGCCTCTAGCGTAGTGGACCATTCTGTTGCCAACCAACACAAGGATTGCCGGTTTGAATCCCCGTGTTGCCTCCCGCTTGGTCGGCATCCCTACAGACACAATTGGCTGGAATTTCCACATTAAAGAATAGATACTAATAGATTTTGGCGTAATTCTGCAGTTTTCAAGTAGTTTACAATAGTAAACTGCAGCTGGCAACTTGGGCCTACATGTAGCCTACTGACAACAATATTGTTTTGGTATGGTACATTCTCTCTTGGGTGTGAAAGAGTATGTCTGTCTGATTGGCATCCAGAAAGTAATTTTATCATCCAAATTATTTCACAGTACCTTAAAAAGTCATTTTCTGCTCTGCAATGTAAGTGGCAACAAATTCAGTAAAGACATCTCATCCGTGTTTATAGCTAAGTAAGCATCTCATATTATCTTGTCTTTTGAAAGAATAAAACATATTAGACAGATTCTTCAAGTCTTCAAAAGAGGTGAACAAGTCAGAAATAATATTAGATCCTCAACTGGAATATGAATTTTGCATGCACTAAATATTTTAAGTTGATACTAGTGATTCGGGTGTATGATAAGCTGAATCTAAAATAAAAAAATAGTCACAAACATAAAAATCGAATAAAAATTAAATACAAAATAAAAATGTACATTTTGTCAGGGGGTAGAATGGCCGCGTGTCAGACGGCATAGCGTGGTGCATTCTGGGTAATGCAGTGTTTTAGTTTGATGTTTCATGAAGGCTGGCTGAAAAGAACCAATATGGACGACAATACAACACAGTGGCTTGTGAGAGAGAGAGAGAGAGAGAGAGAGAGAGAGAGAGAGAGAGAGAGAGAGAGAGAGAGAGAGAGAGAGAGAGAGAGAGGCTGGTGGAGGAATAAACACTACCCTACCTATGAGGAATGGTGGTATGTAAGAAAAAGACCTGGCATTCATAAACGCTAAACACAGAAGTGGCGGTACGGTGTACCAGCTGGTTCTGACCAACTTCAGGCACAGTAGAGAACTGGGAGACCATGAAAACCAACGATCAAATTCCTCCACAACTTTCTCACATGAACTATCAGTGACAGTTAAAAGTTTCAATTGAACTGTTCCTCATTTTACCAAGGACTGCTTGGAAACCTCTCAAGGACCAGACTTTGAGCACCGAGCTGTCACATTAATTCTATGTGAACCAAGTGAGCACAGTAGAGGCCAACGTGGAGGATAGGAGACAAGATGGCCACCCTCAAAACTGTCAGATGAGGCCTTTATGAAGGGCAGAGAATTCATCCTCACCTCCTCGGCCCCCCTCCTCCTCCTCCTCTTCCTCTTGATGGTTCCTCCAAAGTCTCTCAAAGCAAACATTCCTCTGCTTGGTGCTCCTCTGGGCTTAAAACGGCTCTTTACTGAAACCGTGGCTTCACCTTCCCGTGGAGGAGACATTTACACCCAGCGGTCAGTTTTCCGACAACTCGGCCCCCACTCCTCTTCCACTTTTCTTCCTCTCCTTTCTCCTCTCTCCTCCACCAGCTTCCCCCTGTGATTTATTTCCAGGCCCAAAGTTTGTATGATTGTATGAGTTTTTGTTTGTGTGCATTTGTATGTGTTTGTGATTTAGTGTGAGTTTTTCTTTGTATATTTGTGTGTGTGTGTGTGTGGGGGGGGGGTCCTCTGCGGGATGTAAAACTCTCAACCACAGACTTAAGCCCCTTTTCCACTGCACGGTACCAGTTCAACTCGGCTCTACTCGCTATACGTTTCTGGGTTTCGTCTTCTACAGGGGATAGTACCCCTCACGGCAAAGCCCTGCTGGTCACTTAGGGCATGTTGACTAGATCTTCCTCCCTTCTCTACCAACACCCCATTCGAGTGTTTTATTTTCACACAAAAAAAAATCAACAAGGCCATCTCAAAATGGCTGCTTCACATGAACAATACTAGTGTGTAACGACCACAGATGAATAGACTCACTAGCCAGTTGGCTAGCTAACCCTAGCCAACTGGCTAGCTTTATGGCTAGGGTTACAGTTGGGGTCATGGTTTGGTCTAGTAATAAAGTTAGGAATTAAAATTAGGTTCTGTAGAGTCTGAGACTGTAGACTCTTTCAAATCTAAACTGAGTATCAATCTGTTCTCACTGGCTTTCAACTAGTTGTTTTATTTCTTTGGTAGCTTGACTTCCTTCTGAGCTTTGTCACACCTATCCTCTTTTGGGAGGGTCTCGGTCTCAATGGATTTATAACTGTACGTCTTAGCAGTAATCTCTTGGTTTTGTCATGATGACAAGAATGTTCCTAAACTTTCTGAATGCATGGCACCATTTTAACCTCCTATTTGTATCTCTGAGTATGAGTACCCATGTCATGTGCCTGCCCCCCCCCCCATCTAGCTATCTCTGTCTCTCTCTTTGTCGCTTTCCAGGACGATTTTGTCTCCTTTATGGACTGTCTGCTGACCATGGATCATCCCTCTCTTTCTCTTTGGCTGCCTGATGACTTCAGAGCCTGTTTGTGATGCGTCGTGTTTTCCCTTGGTCACAATCCCACCCGCCTGGAGATTTATGCTGTCATTTGCACGGTTCTTGTTTAAAAATTGCTTTTATACTCTTTGTTTTAGCTATGACAACTTCTGCATCACTCTCATCACTTCTCGTCTTCTTTCTCTCTGTGTGCGAATGCTGTGTTGATGTCTGCCTCGCCTGTTGTGTGTATGTGAAGTCTATTCTCTCTGCAGGGCCCCACTCAGCAGAGCTGGTTTTGTGGTGAAGGGTCCCGCCGGCTCTTGACTGCATCCGCAATGTTCCAGATGTTGTCTTGGTTGGACACAGATTCACTAAATTTGCCTTACACTCTCTTCACAACTTTATTACCCAGCACATTTAAATCTGCTAAATGTTCCTGTGGCAGCTTAAAAAGTTAAACTTGCTAAAGCCAATGACGGTGCATTTTTATACTGTCATCATTGAGTCCATCCACAACTCCTCCATCACTATTTGGTACGCTGCTGCCACTGCCCAGGACAAAGGCAGAATGGAGCATATCATTCGCTCTGCTAAGAGGGTGATCGGCCAAAACCTGCCATCCCTCCATAACCTGGACACTGAAGCGAGCAGGAAAGATCATGGCCGAACCTTCCCACCCAAGCCATGGTCTCTTGAAAACACTCCCCTCTGGCAAGAGGCTAAGGTCAAGTCAAGTCATTTTTATTTGTATAGCCCAATATCTATTAAAAACCAGAACCCTGCACCACAACAACAACTTCTTCCCTACAGCAGTAGGCCATTCTAAAAATCTCCCAGACACCCACAAATCCTGACACTGCCGCCTGCCCACCCCCACCCCATTTGACCTTCCTTACCGTGCTCTCTGTATATGGACACCTTGCATAAAACCTGCACTACATTGTAAACAACGCTTATTCTGTAAATAACCTCTTAAAATTCTCATTTAACTTTTTGTAAATACAGCTCCTGCCACCCAGTGCTGTGTCCGGTGGGCCCAAAGACCACAGCCCTTCCCAGAGCTGCACCTAAAGAGGAAACACTGAGGGCGGTCTGACAGGATGCGGAAGTGGGGCAGGCTAAGCTAACTGCTAACCTATGCAGACTGGCAGTTCCAACAGTCATCAGCAGCACTCGTCCTCCTGGACAGCAAATTATTATTATTATTTTTTTTAGTTTGGATGTGTGTGTTCTTGCAGTTCTTGTAGGTTTTGGATATGTGTTTTTGTGTTTATGTTGCACTGTTGTGGGCTGGGAGAAATGAGATTTCGTTTCATTTCATGTACTTGCGTACGTTTTATTGTTCCCTTTACTGTTGATATGAAAAAGGCTTCAAGGTTAGGTGGTACTTTACATATCTGTTGCCATTCAGAGTGTGTTTGTAAATGGTGTCTTACTTGTAGGAATCTGTAAAAGACACTTCTAGTGAGATTAAATTCTTGGAGTTGGTCAACTGATCATAGGATCTCCCTCTCAAATAGTTGGTCTATAATAGACAGGCATCTGTCATTCCATTTTTTAAAACCCATATCATTCTTAGAAAAAAAAATATTAGCTATTTTAGGGGCCCTAGAAATAGTTGGGATATTTAATTGTTTTCTTATGTTTGACCAGACCTTCAAGGTAAATTTGATCCATTCATTTTGTATTTAATTTTTTCTCCATTGTGCTTGGGTCAAAAAGGGCAGCATGCCCAACGGATCATCCGAGCATGAGTTTTGTTCCCTATCCATCCGTGTTTCCTTATCTTCCGTTATCCATGCTACCAGTGTTCTTAATTGTGCTGGCCAGTTGTAGTGTTTGAGTGGGATAAATTAAGACCCCCTTTATGTTTGGTATTCAACAGTGCTTTTAGTCTAATTCTAGGTTTCTTATTTTGCCACATGAATTCAGAGAAAAGCTTGTCCAAGAGTTTGAGTTTAGCTATAGGTACTTCTTCTCTTCTGAAATAAAAAAAGAAGTCTAGGAAAAATATTCATTCTAATAGATTCCACTCTTCCAATCAGGGATAGGGGAAGAATCTCCCACCTTTGGACGTCTGCTTTTACCTCTTATCAATTTTTCACAATTTGCATTGTATAATTTTGTGGTACATGGGGTGACATTAATTCCAAGGTATCTAAAACCCTTGTCGGACCAGTGGAACTTAACCCTTTCATCTGGTTGTGTAGGCCAGTCACCTGAGAGCATCATCACTTCAGATTTTGAGTCGTTTGTTTTACAGCCTGATATTCCCCAATAATCCCTTAGGATTTTAAGAAAAGCTGGCACTGTCAAGATAGGTTCACCTATATACATCATGATGTCATCAGCAAAAAGTGAAATTTTGTGTTCTATGCCTCCATCTTTTATTGCTTTGATATTACCTTCTTGTCTTATAATTTCTGTTAAAGGTTCAATGGAAACTGCGACGAGCAAAGGGCTCAAACAATCTCCTTGCCTCGCCCCTCTTTTAATATTAAAGACGTTAGAGCAGCATCCATTTACGTTCACTCTTGATTTTGGTTGTAAATTTAAAACTTTCACCCAGTCTACCACAGTCTATCAAGGTGCGGTGAAACCCCATATTGATCAGTACCTGGTGGAGATAGCTCCAATCAACCATATCGAAAGCTTTTTGTGCATCCAAGCTAAGCAGAATGGACGTTACCATCTTCTTCTTTTTTTTTTTGCACATGATATCAGGTTTAGAACACATCTAATGTTATTTGCCCCCTGTCTACCTTGTATGAACCCAGTTTGACCTGGTGTAATTTGCTTACCTATATATATTTTTGTATTCTCTTAGCCAATATAGCACTGAGCATTTTTTGGTCATTGCATAAGAGGCTTATAGGTCTGTATCCTTCACAATGAGTGGGATCCTTTCCCTCTTTGTGGGCGACTGAAATTATGGCTTCTGCCAAGGACCTTGGTGGCTTTCCTTCCGACAGTGAATAGTTATATACCTTGACTAGAAAGGGCGCCAACTCCTCCAGAAAACATTTATAAAATTCACCTGGCAAAATGTTTTAATTTTCTAATAATGGTTGATATTTCCTCTTGGCCTGGCAGCCTGTCCAGGGTGTCTCCCTGCCTGCCACCTAATGACTGCTGGGATAGGCTCCAGCATCCCCGCGATCCTGAGAGTTTGGATAATGGATGGATGGATGAATAGGATTCACAACTTGTGTGGCCTCCTCCTGGGACAGTGTAGGAAATTTTATTTTAGAGAAAAAGTTCTAATTTTTTTGGTTTAGAATAATCGTCAGATGAATCATATAACTCTTGGTAAAAGGATGCAAAATGCATCTGCTATATCTTTTGGGTGAGAGACCACTTTTTTTATTTTGGATGTGTGATTTTTGAGACTACTAGATTTGCCTGTTCTTTGCGTAGCTGGAAGGCAAGGAGACGGCTGGCCCTATTTCCCCTTTCATAATATTTTGGTTTGGTTTGAGCTTTATATGTTAATAATTCGTCCAGATCTTGTTCTGTCTGCTTTAATTCCTTGAAAATGTCGTTGTCTCCCCCACACTTATGTTTTGTTTCCAGTTCTTTTATTTTGTTCTCCAGCTCCAACTGTGAATTAATCCACGCTCTTGTAATCCTAGCTGATATTTCAATAAGCTTCCCTCTTATTACTGCTTTCACACCCTCCCGAATCACAAAGTATTCCTTTATATTTTGCTTAACTTATTGTACCACTGCTTTTTCTCTCAACAGTGAGACGTCCAATTACCAATATTTAGAATAGTTATCGTTTGTCAAATTAATGTCAAGAGCTACTGGAGCATGGTCGCTTAGTGTTACTGGTTCAGTGTTGCAGTTCGTTACTTTATGTGTTTGCTGTTTGGGTATACAGAAATAGTAGTTACGTGAGTAACTTCTATTTACATTAGAAAATAAACTAAGTCCTTGCTTTTTGTATATTTATGCCCCCATATGTCTGTTAAACCTAATTCAGCTAGCATTCCATTTAGCATTTTTGTTTTTCTGGATTGAGGTCCTGGGTCTTCTGGGTTCTTATCTTGTTTTCCATTCATTACTGCGTTAAAGTCCCCTCCTAAAATGATCATTCCCTTTGCATTGCTAGCAATTAAGTTTGCAATGCTATTGTAAAAAGAAAGGTCATCTTCATTTGGTGCATATATATTTGTAATGGATACATATAAGCCATCTATTGTGCCAATGACCATCATATATCTTCCCATTTGATCTTGGAATGATTTTTTCTAAAGAAAAGCCAACATTCTTATTCAGTATTATGGCAGTGACTCTTTTTTACCATGAGAGGCGCTCAACAGCTTGCCCAGCCCCTCCCTTCCTAGTTTTGCATGTTCCTTTCCCTCTAAATGCATGTCTTGTAGTAATGCTACTGAACAGTTAAGGTTTTTCGGGTGGTCCTATATTGTTTTCCTCTTTATTGGATGGTTTAAGACATAAACATTATAGCTTATTAACCTCGGATTTTGCTTTTAAATTATTATTAACCTTTTTTTATAATATAGTTTTGACACCCCTCTATATAGGATTATTGTATTTCATACTGTGTAAACACCCTCAAACCTGAAAAACATAAATGGACAAATAAACACAATAACCTTAAGAGTTGACTCAGTCGTGTTTATCGTCGACGTCATTATGCTTCTTTCGGCCCATTTTAATTTGGTCGGTAATTCATTATTTTCTTACTGGCTAAGTGATTTTTCCGAGTGTGCAACGCAACTATGCTGTTGCTTCCGTCACCGGAAGTCATACAACTGCTTTTTACCAAATGTAGATACAAGGTCAAAGGGAAATCTGGGATTATGTTCTCAAAATAGATTAAGACAAAGATAGGCTGTTTTCGCAGCACATAACGCATGCTTGTATATCAATAAACACTCGTGCCAAGATAGGTAAATAAAAACAACCCACCCAAAAACTTATCATTCGGTTTTTCCGCCATTTACGCTCCAGTCTCTCCTGCAGGCCCGTTTAAAACCACGTGTTAAACAAATCGGGTTTCCGGTACAGATCGGGCAATGACGTCACCACTGCGCTCTACTGCCGGCTCGCGAATTTACGAACCCTACTATGGCCACGCCCATACCCCGAAAAGACACGCCCGCCTCTATTTCTGATTGGTCCGTCACAACACGTCACCCATATGCGTGATTTTTTTCCGTACCCGTTTTCCGGGAACTCTGCCTCTGATTGGCTAGTACTCGTTGCCTCCGTTGGTTAGGTTGGTTAAGGTTAGGGTTAGGGTGGGGTTAGGGATAGGGTTAGCCAATCACAGACTGAGTAGGGCGGGTCTTGGTGTGGCCATGGTAGGATTCGCAAATTCGCCGCCGGCTCTGCTTGTCCCTTGTTTCCGCCTTCTTGAGCTTCAGCTTCATGAAATCTACCACTGCTGTTTATTTTGCTACCTCTTCTCTATAGTCTGCCCTAACCTCTGGATTTGACCTACTGATGTCGCTAGTGTAAACTACTAATAAAACACGTTAGCCCCTAGCTAACGAGTCTGACCCTTTAGCCGAGCGGTTAGTGACGTGGCCTTGTGGTGCAGTATAACCCGTATCGAATCCCGCACCGGGCAAGATAATAACCGGCTACACTGTTTTCTGTGCTTAGTTCACTTATCGCTACATTCTCTCGTCTTCTGTCCCAAACAACTCTTGTGTTAGTGTTTAAGTTGCTTTTAAGTGGAGTGCTTCACAACCTGTACTGGATGGCGGGTTGGTTTTCTGTCTCAATGAATTTACCAACCACTCTTCTGCCGACGAGATTATCGAGTATAGATTATGACGAATTGATGACTTAATTGATTATGGCTAATGACTATAGCAAACTGTTCTCTTCTCTAACATGTCTTTTCTCTCTCTCTGAATGATGTCTCTTCCTTTCTCTTTCTCTGTGTGTGAATCGTGTCATGTGAGTCTCTCTTGCGTGCATGTGCAGTCGGTTCTCCTCCCAGGTCTCCATGGTGATGGTGGTCTCCATTTGGATGCTGCCTGCCCTTCCTCTCCTACATAAGTTTTTCTTAGTCCATGATGATGCTGGTCGCGTGGCTTGGGTCCTGGACTGCTCCGTTGGCACGTGGACACTGCTTGGCATCCTGTGCATCATGTTCTTCATAAATGTGATGTCCATTATAATTCTGTTATCCTCTTTCAATGTTGTATTATGTAAATTGTGTGAACACAACATCCATTGCACGCTGTCCGTCTTGGGAGAGAGATCCCTCCTCTGCTGCTCTCCCTGAGGTTTCTTCCTAGTTTTTCTCCCTGTTAAAGGAGTTTTTAGGGAGTTGTTCCTCATCCGATGAGAGGGTCTAAGGACAGGATGTTGTGTTGCTGTTAAGCCCACTGAGGCACATCTGTAATTTGTGATATTGGGCTGTACAAATAAAATTGATTTGATTTGATTTAATGGGCAGCCTTTTGTTCCTAGCTTGTTTACTAGCTTCGAGGTTAGCCTAATTTAGCAGTTCGCTCTATTGTATTTGCAGTCAAAGCAGTCTCATTAAAACGACGGTGTGTGGCGACTGTTCCGCAATTACAGACAGGTTGTCTCTACTACAGAAACGTGTCCGCGAGTTAGAGCAGCTTCTGTCCAGTGGCGCCCCCAAGGGGTGGCCAGGGGTGGCCACCCTGATACTATCCCTGGCCCCCTCGCTGCCCCCCCCCCAGCCACGAGTCGCATATATGCTTCTGATTATGCAGAATATGCTTCTATCTGATATCTTACATTAGGTGCTGTTCATTTAAATCAATAATGTATATTTTTCTTAACTCTCATATTGACAGTTTTCAACTAGCCTATACAGTATACTACAACAGCAGCATAGAATTCCTGAAATTCAGTCATGGCTTTTGGTTTTGGTGTGCCACCCCAAGATTTTCAGTGGCCCCATTTTGCCCCCCCCCCCCCTATGAAACATGTCTGGGGGCGCCACTGCTTCTGTGGGCTAGGACTACGCTAGAGAACTAGCGGCGAAAGGTTACAGCCAAGGCGCAACTAGTACGTTCCGCGCCCGAGTGAGAGGAAACAACTCTCCACACCAGCAGGTGGCGGTAGTCTGGATTCGTCATTCAACATTTGAAACCGGAAAACCCGGGACTGCGCATATACAACGCGTAAACAAAGCAGCGGCCGTTCGCGTATCATTTTCACTCAACAATGACACAAGCAATTACGAGCAGTTTGCAAAGAGCTCAACGCCCCCAAAAGACAATCTTACCGGATATAAGGAGTTTATTTACGGTCTCACGCCAGTTGTGTCTTCCCCGCTCGGGTTGGCATAACGTTTTTCTGTAAGGTCGTACAGAGCCGGCCTCTCCTGAATCATGCGGATCCGCTTGCCTTCGGTTTTCTTTCATCCCAGGTCGCCATGTCTGTTATGTCTGCACACATCGACAGTGCTGCATTTGGTTTGGTGCTGATCTATTGTGCTGGGATCGATTGGTGATGCCTGCGGGCTCTGGGTTGTTTGATCGGGTCTGCCTGTGATGCTGTGTCAGTCTAAATAAAGAACGCCACGGAGAGGTTGTGTCGAGCGACAGCGCTGTGTCCTGACCTGGTTTCTAAACACAATAACGTCGTTGTGAAAATATTACCCTCTTGAATTGTTCAGGCGAGACGAAGACGAAAAGTGAAAGACCAGCTTCTATGCGTGGCCTCTTGACTTCGTCGTTGACTTGCTTTCGTGACTTCCGTTTCCCGTCTCGTGCGCCGACTCGCTAAGGTGAACAGCCAATCAGAGCGCTCTCCCTCACCGCCGCTGAGTCAACACGCTGAACGCCGATGCCGAATCAGCCGAGAAGCTGCCGACAGGGGTCCGACTAGTAGTGCCAACGATGCGGGACACGCCGCAAAAACTAGGGCCGCCGACGGCTCCACATGGCCTGGTGTGTCACGGCCCAGGGCCTGACGGCAGACCCGCTACTGTCGTGTGGCCCGGTCTGCGGTCTACTCTCCCCACTGCAAACCGGGTTCCGCCCCTCACCAGCGCTGTTGGTAGTGCTGCCGGCCAGCGTGCCTCTTCCGCCCCTGGCGACAGAGTGAAGCAAAGCACGCTGGTGATGGGAGACTCAATTACCCACAACATCAGATTAGCTTCTTAGGGTGCTGGCATCACGGAGGGAGAGTCAGGGAACCCAGGCCCACAGCAACATTGTTATTCATGTGGGCACCAATAATGCTAGGACGAGGCAACCAGAGATCACAAAAGCCAGCCTAGTCAGGATGCTTGAGTTTGCCAGAAAGATGTGTCGGCATCCATTAATTATCTCTGGTCCCTTACCTGTGAGGGGTAATGATGAGATGTACAGTAGGCTCACCTCAGAGAACCGCTGGCTGGCTCGTTACTGTAATGAGCAGGGATCCGGCTTCATTGATAACTGGCCTTCTTTCTGGAGCCGCCCTAACCTGCTGAAAGCAGACAGCATTCATCCTACCGGGGACGGCGCCGCTCTTTTGTCTAGCAATATAGATCGTTGTTTACATTTAGTTTGACACATTCAGCAGGTTGCAGGTAATTAGCGAGCCTGCTAGGTTTAAACCCAGTGCAGATGGGGAGTCATCTAGTTTAATTAATATGATTAGTCAGGGAATTTCTCATAGTGTAGATTATCAGTCTGACAACATTGAGACTGTCTCCCTACCCTGCTGTATTGCTCCCAAGCTCTCCTCTGCTAAATGTGTGAATCACAATAATATAATAATCATTCCTACCACTGGTGGTGGTGAAATGTGCAACAAAGTACCTAATGAACTACAGAACCAAACATCTGATGTTATCAAGAATGTGACCACATATCGTCCAAAGCGTATGTCATCAAAATGGTCAACTAATAATACGAGGTGTCTATTTCCTATTAATATTTCACATATTGGTAGCTCTAAAGCTCTGTCTACTACTGATCACTTCCACAAGACGCTTAAATCTGGTTTCGTAAATATCAGATCACTGTCTACCAAAGCCTTACTAATAGATGATCTGATTCTTGAACATAGTTTTGATATGACTGGGTTATGTGAAACATGGCTGAAACCAAATGTTTTCCTTCCCTTAAATGAAGCTTCCCCACCTGACTATACTTATGCCCATGTAGCTCGGGCAAATAAACAAGGTGGGGGTGTTGCCTTAATATATAAATCTATTTTCATTCAATTTATATTTTAATTTATTTTTAATTGTCTCAGGCCTTGTTTACTCATTCTGATGAGATTCTAATTCTTGGTGATTTCCATATTCATCTGAATAAGGCTGCTGATCCTCTAAGTAAAGCCTTTCTGGCACCAGTTGATACTTTTGGGTTCACTCAGTTTGTTCAAGAGTTGACTCATTGCAGTGGTAACACCCTTGATTTGGTTTTATCTAAAGGGATAGCTGTCTCTGATCTGAATGTCTTACCAACCACATCTGCTGTGTCTGATCATTTTCTCATCAAATGTGAAGCTTTATTGGCCTGTCCAGTTAATGTCAGCACAGATGTAATTGCCACTCGCCAAATTGGTCCCTCCACTGTAGCTGCATTTGGCCAGCAGCTGCCTGAAGTCTTGGCTCCTTTCACTGTGGTAACTACTACTACTACTACTACTACTACTACTAGTAGTACTTTTGGCTACTCCCGTTGGGGGGCGCCACAGCAGATCATCCGTTTCCATCTCTTCCTGTCCTCTGCATCTTCCTCTGTTACACCAGCCACCTGCATGTCCTCCCTCACCACATCCATAAACCTCCTCTTTGACCTTCCTCTTCTCCTCTTCCCTGGCAGCTCCATATTCAGCATCCTTCTCCCAATATACCCAGCATCTCTCCTCCAAACATGTCCAAACCATGTCAGTCTTGCCTCTCTTGCTTTGTGTCCAAACTGTCCATCCTGAGCTATCCCTCTAATATACTCGTTCCTAATCCTGTCCTTCTTCGTCACTCCCAATGAAAATCTGCCACCTCCAGCGCTGCCTCCTGTCTTTTCGTCAGTGCCACTTTCACTGTGGTAAATGACTCTGCTGAAAGTTTCACTAGTGACTAAATGTGGCCCTATCTAGTTTCCTCGATGCAGTTGCACCTCTCACTACCAGAGCTATGCGACTAAAGAGGCCTACACCCTGGTTTAACATCAAGACCTGTGCTTTTAAGGAGGCCTGCAGGAGACTGGAACGTAAATGGCAAAAATCAAAATTGGAAGTTTTTACCTATCGTGGCATGAGTGTTTACTGAAATACAAGCGTGCTTTATCTGCTGCGAAAGCAGTTTATCTCTCTCGCTTAATCAATATTAATAAACATAACCCCAGATTTCTCTTTGACACTGTAGCTAAACCTACTAAAAAGCAGTCGTCTATTAGCTGCTCACCATTCACAGCCCATGAGTTTCTAGACTTTTTCTGCAATAAGGTTGATGAGATCTTTAACAAAATTAGTTCTTCAACTCCAACTACTCCTGCAGATCCTGTCTTACCAAATTCACATCTATACAATGAGTCTCTGATAGTCCCTGTTATTACAGATTTTGAGACTATCTCTCGATACTGTGACTAAGTTTGTGTCAGTTTCTAAACCAACTACTTGCCTACTTGACCTCTTACCAGCAAAACTTAAAGACCTCTGGTCTTTTCTTGGACCTACACTGCTAGACAATTTATCACTTATTACTGGCACTGTTCTCATCAGTTTTAAGACAGCTTTGGCCAAACTTCTACTTAAGAAACCACATGTTGATCCAGGGTCTCTTAATAACTATCGACCAGTCTCTAATCTTCCACTCTTTTCTAAAGTACTAGAGAGAGTTGTGTATCAACAACTTTCGACCCATATAGAAGAAAACCACCTATATTAACCTTTTCAATCGTCTTTCAAGACCTGTCACGCCACTGAAACTGCTTTGACCAGAGTGGTGAATGATCTTTTACTAGCTATGGACTCTGATTCCACGTCTGTGCTTCTACTCCTGGATCTCAGTGCAGCCTTTTGATGTCTCTGGCTTAGCTCTCTCTTGGCTTAAGTCCTGCTTATCTGGAAGAACACATTTTGTCTGCTATAATAATATTACATCAAAATTCTCTCACGTTAAATATGGTGTACCTCAGGCCTCAGTTCTTGGCCCTCTACCTTTCTCTCTTTATATTTCACATCTTTGCGAAATTATATGCAGTTATGGAATAAATTTCCATTACTTTGCTGATGATTAAGGGCTGATGATCATACTCAAATGACAAATTTAGAGACCTCTTTGGCTACTGAGAAAAACTGGATGTCACTAAACTTTCTGCTATTAAATTCGGATAAAACAATGCTGGTCGTTGGCCCTGCTAGACACAGACACCAATTTGATCAAGCAACGATAACAGTCGACAACTCTGTGGTTTCACAAAGTGTAGCAGCAAAAACCTTGGTGTTACGTTTGACCCCAGCCTTTCCTTTGATAAGCACATTAAAGAAATCACCAAGACTGCCTGTTTTCACTTACATGGCTAAAATTCAGTCTTTTCTCTCCATGGCTGACGCAGAGGCTCTAATACATGCATTTGTTTCATCCAGACTTGATTACTGTAATGTTCTGTTCTCAGGTCTGCCACATGCTGGTGCTAAAAGTCTTCAGATGGTTCAGATTGCTGCTGCTAGAATCCTAACTAAAACTAGGAAATTTGACCATATTACACCAATTCTTGCCTCCCTTCATTGGCGTCCTATCCATGTTAGATCAGAACACAAGGTGCTTCTGCTGACTTATAAAATCCTAAATGGGTTTGCCCCATCCTACCTGTCTGATCTCCTTAAACCTTACATGCCAGCTCCAGCTCTTCGCTCTCAAGATACAGGGCTCCTGTGTGTACCCAAAGTTAGAGAGAAGTCAGCTGGGGCGTCCGGGTAGCGCAGCGGTCTGTTTCGTTGCCAACCAAAACTGGGTTCGCCGGTTCAAATCCCCATGTTACCTCTGGTTTGGTCGGCATCCCTACAGGAACAACTGGCCGTGTCTGCGTGTGGGAAGCCGGATGTGGGTATGTGTCCTGGTCACTGCGCTAGCGCCTCCTCTGGTAGGTTGGGACACCTGGGGGGGGAATAGTGTGATCCTCCCACACGCTACGTCCCCCTGGTGAAACTCCTCACTGTCAGGTGAGAAGAAGCGGGTGGTGACTCCACATGTATGGGAGGAGACATGTGGTAGTCTGCAGCCCAGAGGGGGTGGAGCAGATTCACGTTAACAAGCTTTATTTGTTATTCTAATAGCTCTTTTCTTATGTTAATTTTAGGGTCTATATTTGTTTTATAAACATTTCCCCAAACCTCAACACAGTATGACAGATATGACATCATCAATGACCAATACAATATACGCACACTTCCTACTCAGCAGATCCCTTGTTTTGGAAAGAATGGCAATAGATTGCGTTTAATATATTCTATGTGTGGTTTCCAACAGAGTTTTTGATCTATACTAATCCCAAGAATTTTGTTTCACATACTCTTTCCTCCAGGTGCTCTGGTTTCCTCCCACAGTCCAAAGACATGTAAATCAGGTTTGGCCGTACTAAATTGTCCCTAGGAGTGTGTGTGTGTGTGGGCCCTGTGATGGCCTGGCAGTCTGTCCAGGGTGTCTCCCCGCCTGCCGCCCAATGACTGCTGGGACAGGCTCCAGCATTCCCACAACCCTGAGGGGGCAGGACAAATGGTTAAGACAATGGATGTATGGATGATACTCTTTCACTTTCAACTCCATTTAACTTCAGTTTTATTTCACTCTTAACCCTAAAACCACCAAACACCATACATTTTGTTTTATTTTCATTTAGTGATAATAACTTATTGATATCAAACCATTTTTTAACCTTCTCAATTCCCTTTCTACTGTTTTTAACAATTCTTTCTTTTGTGTAACAGTGGCTCATATGCTAGGGAATACAACGTGCCAGAGAGGGCACAGCCTTGTCTAACTCCCCTTTGGATTGGAAAAGGAGTGCTCAAACCACCATTCATTTTCAGCACACTCTGAATGTCACAATACAGAGCCTTAATTCTGTTAATAAAACTAAGACCAAAACCAAAGGCCCTCAACGTGAGCCATAAAAATTCATGCTCAACACAATCAAAAGCTTTTCCTGATCAACTGATATGATACCAGCTTTGAGGCCAAACAGCTTACAGATCTCTAAAAAGTCTCGAATCAGAGTGATCTGAAATCCACCTGCCAGGTACACTGTAGGTCTGGTCACAACCAGCAGATTCCCCTTCCATCACTGTTCTCAGCCTGGTTGCTGACACCTTTGAGGGGAGCTTGTAATCAGTGCAAAGCAGGGACCGTAGATCACCTTTCTTAGGCATGAAGGTAAGAACCGCCCTCCTGCAGCTTAATTGCAGACGTCCTCTGGCGAGACTGTCATTTTGCACCACCAGCAGATTCCCCCACCCCCACCCCAACCCCAACCACCGACCAGAAAGACTTGTAAAAGTCAACAGGCAGACCATCAATTCCGGGAGCTTTCCCACTCTGCATGCTCTGCAGAGCAGCACAGAGTTCATCAGAGGAGAGAGCTGCTTCCAACTCTGCATTGCTCTGCTGTGCAACCTGAGGGAGATCGGTATGAAAACCCTGAAACACCGCCTGCTCCTCTCTATGCTCACATTGAAACGGGTTACTGTAAAAGCTGACAGCACTTGCAGATTGCAGTATGGTCAGTCAGCACCTGCCCAGTGTCAGGGTTTCAGCTGTGAATGAACCTCTTCTGTCCATTCTTACGCTCCAGGCCAAAGAAAAGTGTGATGGGACATCCATCTGGGCTACATGTTGAAAGCGGGACCTGACCAAAGCACCCTGAGCTGAAACAGCCAGCAGGTTGTTCAAACGAGACTTTTTCGCTGCGAGTGCCGCAGTATGGTGCTGGTCCCCTGCGGCCTCAGCCGAGCCCTGGAGTTCCTCTACTTCAGACTCCGGAGCTTTCACTGAACTCATTAAGGTCCGTGTGGCACTCCGAGTGTGCTGTTGACACAGTTGTCTTGTTTGGACTTTTCCAATATCCCACCACTGTTGTACAGACACAAAATCAGATATTTTACTTTGGTGGTTTTTCCAAAAACAGACAAAAGCTGTTACACATTTACACATTTTATAAAGACAGAAACCGTCACCAGGGAGAGTTCAGAAAAACCAACATGGCTGATAATACAACTTTTGAATACATTAAAATTATGTTTATAACAATAGAAACGATCAAGCCAGGCCATAGACGTCAAGTTGTCCTTGACATGTGTCCCGGTGTATTGTCTCTGTTTGTCATGCAACCCTCTCCACACATCACACAGTTCATGAGCCTCAATGAGACGAACCAGACGGCTGCGAGAGGCAGCACGAGGCTCTGCATGGTCCCTGTCCAGCCTGCTGTCCTCAGTACAGTTGAAATCTCCACCAATAAATAAATATTATTCACTGTTACATTTCTCAATAACTTCATTTCAATCATCTAGAAAGACTAACACTCCACTCCCACAACTGGAGCATAAATATTAATAAACACATTTTCATACACTGCTCTTACTTCTAACAGACAGCTGTTCATAACTTCTTCAGCTCAACAGACGCAGGGAAACTCCTGGAAAACAGAATTCCAACCCCATAACGGTTACTGGTTTTGTGACTTAGAAAGGTCTCACCAGTCCATTCTCTCCAGCCAGCCTCGTTGTTAGTGGTACTGCGCGTCTCGTGTACAGAAAACACCTCTGACCTTTTAAAAGCACACAGCTTGGAAAGACAGGCCCTTTCTTCATCGTTCCTTGCGCCATTAAAGTTTCAACTGCCCATTCTTACGTCTGCCATAATACAGAAAAAAGTTGTAAAACAGAAACAAGTGAACAAAGAAAGAATAAATTTAAAAACTTCTTCACCATCCTCTGTTTTTTGACCTTTTGAGCTTTTTTTTTTTATAGCTAAGTTTCTTGTTCGGTGAAGGCCTTCTCCCCAAACCACCAGGACTTCTCAGTGAAGGCTTTCCCCCCAAACCACCAGGACTTCTCAGAAAAGTCTTCAAGGAACCATGGACTACTTGTAAATCAGGGAACACCTTCTCAACATTAACATGTCTAGCCTCCTCAGTATCTTGAAGGAACTTCTTCATACTCACTAAAGAGGAAATCCACATCACCCTCCTCATCACCTTCACTTCCATCTGACTGCGGACGCCGACTGTGACGAGCAACCTTTACTGCTTTACTGGAAGGCTGCAAGACATAATCCGGTCTCCTCTTCTTATCCTTGTCTTTGGGAGAGTATTGATCAGCCTGTCACGTCCCTCCTCCAGAGAACATTCTGCTTCCTTTGTTCCCCTTCTTTCAGTCTGTGTGTCCATTACGGCACAGTTAATACTTGCTGTGGGACACTTTTCAATAACCTCTACAACACCATCTTTATGTGTAGGACCCGGATCAGCAGCAGCTGAACCAGCAGCCCCCAGACTAGTAAAACCCGGATCAGCAGCACCTGAACCCGCAGCCCCCAGACTAGTAAAACCCGGATCAGCAGCACCTGAACCCGCAGCCCCCAGACTAGTAAAACCCGGATCAGCAGCACCTGAACCCGCAGCCCCCAGACTAGTAAAACCCGGATCAGCAGCACCTGAACCCGCAGCCTCCAGATTAGAAGAACCTGGATCATCAGCAACTGAACCAGCAG